>NC_056486.1:1224917-1414917 GCF_008729295.1 Plectropomus leopardus | reverse complement strand
CTGTGATGGGATGCGACGTCCTGTTTTCTGAAAATATTTGCAGAGCGCGTTTCAACCCCTTTGTAAACATTTAACAGTCTTAATCAACTCATTAATCAAGCAAATTGCAATCATAACGTCCAATTGTTTTCTGATGGATAAATAAATGATAAACAGTCGTTTTTTTAATTGAACCAGTCTGTGCGCGGTCGACGGCACCTTTGTGCCTTGTGTACACAATCACAAAAACATACTGCAGGCGTTAAGCTTCTTGTTTTGTCTTGATTGTAACTCATTTTTGGGAGCTTTTTTTTTTTTTTACTAAGGAAAACTGCAACTTTGCAAGAATTAATCCTCCATCAAGATTAAGGCCTTGATAATAAAGAGATAATACTTCCTCAGCTGAGTCTTCTCTTCTTGTAAATTCCTGCAAGAACATTCGAGTTTTGCTTGATTATCCCTGTCCGTGTTATATTATCCCCAACAATTTGCCAAAGCCCTCCCCCCAAAAAAGGATTGTCCAATCACAGCAAAGCAGCTTGAGTTTATCAAGCAGCTTTTTATGAATCCGTTATAAAAGTTATGTCCAGTAGGGGTGTGAGACGCAATGTGCGTTTGTTGACGTCCTGCGGATGGTTGCTATGTGCTCTTGCTGATGTCCTGCTGATGGTTGCCATGTGCGTTTGTTGATGTCCTGGCGTTGGTTTCCAAGTGCTGTTGTTGCCCAAACATTATTACGTGCAGCATAATCCTAGAATATGCTCATGTTGACGTCCTGCCGATGGTTGCTATGTGCTTTTGTTGACGTCATGCATTGATTGCCATGAGCTTTTGTTGACGTCCTGCCGACGGTTGCCATGTGTGTTTGTTGACGTCATGCATTGGTTGCCATGTGCGTTTGTTGACGTTATGCCGATGATTGCCATGTGCTTTTGTTGACGTCATGCCGATGGTTGCCATGTGCGTTTGTTGACGTCATGCATTGGTTGCCATGTGCGTTTGTTGACGTCATGCATTGGTTGCCATGTGCGTTTGTTGACGTCATGCATTGGTTGCCATGTGCATTTGTTGATGTTCTGCCGATGGTTGCCATGTGCGTTTGTTGACGTCATGCATTGGTTGCCATGTGCGTTTGTTGACGTTCTGCCGATGGTTGCCATGTGCTTTTGTTGACGTCATGCCCATAGTTGCCATGTGCGTTTGTTGACGTCGTGCATTGGTTGCCATGTGCGTTTGTTGATGTCCTGGCGTCACCCGACTTTACAGCTGCAATAAATAACATAAATCAAATAATCGGCTTCACACACAGCAAATACAAAAACCCTACAGAGTTTTTCAAATCAAATTAATTTGCTCAAGTTTCAAAGGGTTAAGACCCTTTTTAAAAAACTTTTGATTTGAGCTTCACTGATTCTGAGTTGGCTAATAAATCAAGTGGTGATAGTAAGAAAAAGAAGTTGTAGATTTCCTATAATTATTGTTTAAAATAGCAAATGTGCAGTGCTAGATGTGAAAACACAGCTGGCGAAACAAGACAAGTCAGGGGGCTTTATTGAAGGTCCTATTTGGAAATATATCATGTGAGCTCTCCTCCCTAATTTAAAGGAAAATACTCTAAAACGGATTTTCCGCTGAGCTGTTTCCATTATGTTCACTGACACTGAAGCCAGTATCTCCAAACAGAAAACTGTCCCCCTAAACTGCACAGCAGAGCTTCAAGTCCCAGATTGATGAGTCGCCGCATTGACACTGAATTAGTGACTGGCTCTGTGGGCTCATGGGACTTTCTGCTTGAGACGTTCCATCCAAATGAGTTTCATTTGAATGTCGGGCTTCCAGCTGTGAATCAGAAAACGTCCCCACATCCAGCAGTTGTTCCATTATTCACCGTCTGAGGAGCAGCTCCGGGATCTGTCTGTACATGACATCACCGCTGCAGTGTGTCTCTGCACTGTTCGGCTTAACGAGAGGCTGATTCACATTCGCTAATTAGAAGTGAGGAGGGCAGTATTATAGAGGGAGCATGTGCCACTTCTGTTTTAGGGTGGACTTTTCCTTTAAACACAAACATACACTACTTTCTGTTTCCTCAGGCAACCGCACACACACAGTGGATTTACACTGATCAATCAAATACGCCATGTGGCCAAAAGTATGTGGACAAGAAAATGCTATTTGTTCATTAATAGTGGAGTTTTGAGGTGGATATCAAAATTTGGCAGTAAAAATAAATGTATGAATACAAGGCACCGACTTTAGGACAAAAACCCCTAAATTAATGAAGAAATGTACACTAAATCCAAGTTAAAAGAACAGTTTTGAACATGAAACTAAATGAAAAATTGTTTGATTTCTTTCAAAAACATGTGAAGACAGAAGTTAGCAACGTAAGAAGAAATGAAAATTGGAAATAAAAGAAAAGAAAAGAAGAAAAGAAAGTTTTTATTAATTATCATAAATAATAATTCTGTAACATATTTTTTTCTCTCAAAACATGGGAAGAAAACAATGAGCAACAAAAGAAGAAATTACCTAAAATAAGCATTAAAATGGTAAAAAGTACAAGAAAATTACCTGAAAATTAGCACACATACACACACGAAGGGATATAAAGTAAAAAAAAAAAAAAAAAGAAAAGTCATCGAGAAAGTGCATAAAAAATAAGATTAGTTCTGCAACAAAAAAATTTTCCTAATATTTTTTGGGGGCATCTTCCATGGGAAGAATGCAATAAGCAACAAGTAAAAACAATGTAAAAGTAAAAAAAAAAAAAAAAGTCCTGGAAAAAGTGTTAACATTTTTTTTAATCATAATTCTGCAACAATTTATTTTCCCCAGTATTTTGGGGGAATTTTTCTCATTCTTTTATTGGCAGGACAGTTGTAAATGTATAGAAAACCTCTAAGATTATTATCAGTTTAGTTTTTCCTGTCTTTTGTCTTATTTCCCTGGGCATTTTCCTCTGGCTAATTTCTAGCATTCGTGAAACAAGTTTCTCATTGACTTTTTTCCCCATGTTTTTGACAGAAATCGCACCGAGTTATTCAAAGTCCCAAAGGTTTAAATACTTGTGAAAGCGTCTGAAAAGCAGCAAAAGAAAAGTGACGTTGCTGGATGTTTGAAAGGGTTAACGATAACTAGAAATAAAACGCATTAAACTCGGATGCAGTATCACTCTGACTTTATTTAAAACGGAGGATTAATGGTGTCTCAACCCATCAAGGATCAAATTCAGAGGCAAAAACATGATGTGAGTTTTCCTTTGTTTTGGGGGCATGAAATTAGAAATTATTAAAAAGTCCTGTCAGTGGAACCCTGATAGAAAACCGTCAGCAACCTCCAGGCGGGATCCTGCCTGCTGATCTGCATCGTTCACACTGTGTTTAATAAGAATTGTCACATTTTTTAACGTTGCACCGTCGGAGAGCCGAGGCCCGCTGACCCAGAACAAACTAAATTACAGTTATGTAATGCTCGTTGCCGACTGACTCTATTCCTGGCGCTGATTTTTGAGCCAATTAAACGCTGCCTATCAGACTTGAAGGGTGTCTGGTTTTCTTCAACTTCACTGTGATATGCGAAAAACATAATTACTGAACATGCTGCGGAGAGAAAGTGACATATGTAGGCTGAAAAAGCTTCTTAGGGGGAGTTTTGTCCCAAATGTGCAGAATTAGAAGAGACATCTATTACAGCAAAATTAGAAATAGCATTTTTTTTTTGAGGCACTGAGGCAGAAACAACTTCTTTATCACGATGAGCTGACATACGTGATATCGTGCAAAAACTGGACTTTATATAACATGATATCACAGCCTGTAATCCTGAGAGTTTGACATACTTTTGATGCATTTCACTCAAATTTGATCTCTTAGTTATTCTGGATTAAACATTTCTGTTTGCTGGCTCTTCTATTGCTGCATTCAGCACAGACAAGAAGGAAACTGTATTGATACTTCCTTGAAATTGATCGTAATTATTCTTTTCCTTTTAAAGATGAGATAGTATGGCACATTGCGCATTTTTGCATTGTCCTTTTTGTACTTCTATATATTGTTAGGTTTTGAATTTTTGGCATTTTGACATACAAAATACTTTGAGCTGTGTTTTATGTTTGAAAGGTGATATACAAATAAGGATTATTCTGATTATTTTCAGGTGATATACACTAAAGAAAACATACTTATTGTATTATATTCCATTTCTGCGGTCTGTCCCCTGAGTCCAACACACTGGACCTTTAATGGACCTTTAATGGACCTGTATAAGATTACTAAAGTTCATCTGGAGCAAACTGACCAGAGCCTGAATCAGAAAGATCTACTCAGTGCTGCAAACACACAGGGTAGATGCAGATTGCAGAGCAGTAAACGCCGTTTCCAGCATCATTGCAGCGCCTTGGAAAGCCTCAAGTGCCTCCCTTCTCATATTTATCAAATCTCCAGCATTCTGCCGGATGAAGTACACCTTCCCAGGCTCCTTTTACCGATACACATATTTTAACAGGACACAGGGAGTCCAATTATTTGCCCACTTCTCACTTGTGTTCCTGGAGAGCCCCACTCAAGTGATTGGCTGCTGAAATGCACACCGACATCTATTTCTCATTCATGCGCGCCACACTTATTCCCACACCAACAGTAATTTCTAAACTGATTTCCTGCACAGACTCACCTCGAGTGCCTGCAGTCACTTCTTGTCAGGGCATGAAGCCGGTAAACTTCAGCAGGGAAAAATAAAAAAGCACTAAAAAACAATTTCTAATCTCACACCTTCACTTACTTTTGATGAGCCCTGGAGCGGGGCTGAATTAATGCCAGACCTGGATACCTCAAAAAGTGGCAGAAAATTGAGCTGTTGGCTGCCTGAATCATTTCGCCCCTAACTGCTGTCGTTACAGGTGGCTCGGAAAATAAATCTTCCTCTAAACAACCGGTATGTTAAGTGTAAATCCACGGCAAACCCTTAAAATTCATACATTTTCAAAGTCTTTTTGACAAATCTGGAAGCCGTTCAAGCAGCACACAAGCAGCGGACGCTTAATTCACCCCAGCGTCCTTGCATAATATTTGCTGCACGATGACAGCGAGGCGACACGGTGGCAGCCGCTTGATTGACAGTCACTTAGGGGTGTGCCATTTAACCACGGTGACCTTCCTCACATGTCACCGCCCTTATGAAAAGGTCACCCTTGTTGCACTAATGAGTCATCTGATTTCACGACGACATGATGGTCTGATGCAGCCAAACAGTTGTGTTGGCGAGAAAATTCACATTTTAAGGTGGAGTTCATGCTGTCAGAGAGGTGAATGAAGCTGCTGTCTGGTTAAATGTGATGAATCGTGATTATTACTGTAAACAAGTGACGGAGATGCTGCTCGGAAACTGTTGCATTCACGATCTGTCGGAAAAAGCGAGGAAAAAGGGGCCGGTGCGACGCTGTTATATCACATCTGATCATCTGACTACCTACAGCAGGGGTCGACTGATATTGGTTTATCTGGGTCAGTACGATGTAATGCGTAATATTTGGAACCGATATGCATTTACAATAAAAATGAAAATCTTTCTGTCAATATTTAGGATGAAATATAACAAACTCCAACAAAAAACTTTGTTTAATGCATTAAGATGTTTAATCAAAACTTTGCAGCAGGTTCCTAGCAATTTAATTCAAGTGAAAACTAAATAATAAAAGCTGAATATAAAAATACTATAATAAAAAAGGATAAACTAAATAATAAAAAAATTAAAAATGAATAAACTGAAAGTTATTCCCATGCTAACACTTATTTGCACTTAAATAATTAAACAATTTAAAATAATTAGTTTTATTGGCGATCATTAATACATACAGATAATTGTCAAAATGCCAAAGATCGGCCCAAAAATCGGCCAGGATGATAATCTGTCGACCTCTAGCTCATATTCTTTGCCTGCTTTGGCTTTTTTTGCATTGCCATGGTAGTCGGTGTTCACGGTGTTCGGGGCGTACACAGCCCCCGTCATCGTGGGACTTTTTAAAATCAATACTTCAGTCAATACGCAGCATTTTCAAAAAAAATTGCAATCAAATTTTTTTCCTTTTTCAAACTAATTTTTAGGTAATTTTCTCGTCACATATGACTTATTTCTTGCAGTATGTGGGGAATGTCTTTCCAAGTTAGTCACTGCCCGTTTTTGAAGGAAATGAAACAGTTTGCACAGGTTTGAAAGAGTAAAAAAGCTCATGAAACGCATCTTAACACAACACAGTTAGTTTTGCAGGTTGACATCACTGTGACTTCGTTATTTTATTTTATTTTATTATTATTTCACATGTTGAATGTCTCCTCCATGATGCATAGACTGTTTTTAATGGACAAAATTAGTGGAATACACCTTTAAAAAAGCCTTAAATAGTTTCAATCAAAGTTTGTGCTTTGCATTCTCACAGATAAATAACAGAGTTTTCCAGCTGGTGTTCATATTGAGACTGCGACCCCTCAGGTCATAATTAATCCGTAATCATTTCATCTGTCACGTCTCTGGATGTATATTTCCATCCTCTTAATATCTGTTCCTTAACAATCTCTCATTGGTTGTGATTGCGTAATTTGTTTTTAATATGACGGTGTCTGTGAGCATTATGAAAACACGGCGCAGATATACTGTAAAAACAACATGTTATCATCTTATCATTATCTTTTTATTAACTTCTCCCAAACAGCAAACATCCGTCACTCAGGCCGTGAAGTTGGAGCGCCGCGTTCGCTGTCATCCATCTGCTCTGCACTCGTCTTCGCTGCAGGCCTTTAGCCCGCTATGTCACATACGGTAACGCGGGAATTAGCAGAATAAGCAGATATTATCTTACAACTCCATAATGGGAGCACATAACTAAATACCTCGAGGAAATTGCATAAACAAAAAGGTAATTGATTCCAGGCGAGCTGCAGGTGGACACTTAATTACAGGAAATTTATTAAGCAATGTCCATTAATCACAGTGACATGCAGTTATTAAAGGGATGCACAGTTTGCACTCGCTGGGTAATGCAATAATATAAGACGAGACGCTCAACCAATCGGATTGTTTTGCACAGACGAGAGACCCAAACATGCTTTAATTCAGATAAATAACGAGAAGAAGTGAAATTAAGCTTTTACACAATATGTACCACACTGTACCACTTAATGTTTACATCTGGTACTGCTGATACTTTTACTGCGAAGACTACGCTACTGCTGCTCTTACTGATGCTTTATTACTGCCTATTCAGCACATACATTCGCTGCCGCAATTACAACTCCTGTACTATCACTAGTACTGCGAATACTTGTACCACTTATGCTGCTGCTGGCCGACACTCATGTTACTAAAACTACGGCTACGACTGAGATTACTGCAACTCCGATTACTTTCTCGAGTACTATTAACACTTGTACTGCATCTATTGGGATGCACAATTATGGCCAAAATGATAATCACTATTATTTTGATTAATATTAACCCTTAGGGAACACGCATTTTACATGCTTTTCATTCTTCATTTTTTAAAATATTTTGGCTGTGTTCATGCGTATATTTCCAGCTCAGCTCCTCTAAGTCAAAAATACACTGTGGAAAATAATTTTTTAAAAATTCATTCTGTTAAGTACAAAAAATGCTCCATTGAAAGCCATTCAAACTGCACTGCATGCAATTTTCCACCCAATTTTAACCATATTTTGAATATGGAGAAAATAAATGCTATTTCCACAAGGTGCACTGTCACAATCCGTGTTGCGGCAAATCAGTGACACATTTCAGGCTGTGATCATCAAAAAAAAAAATCTAATTTGCATGAAGTATAATAAAAATAATTCATTTTCTGTGGGTTTTTTTCCTATCAAAAACATTTCGCATCCTGACAAAAACCTGACATTTACAGAATTTAATTTCTAAAAATGACTGAATATTTGAGGTTTTAAAAAGTGAAAACTAAGTTTCTAGAAAGTACAAAAATTACCTTAAAAAATAGCAAAAAAAAACCTTGCAACAACAAAAAAACAAAACAAAAAAACGGGAAAGTCAAAATATTAAATACAAACAAAAAGGAAATGATCAAAACAATTTCTTAGAAATTATAGCAATTCTCTAAAAATAATTTTAAATGTAATTATTATGAACATTGTTTAGTTTTAGACAGTTAGAAATATTTCCCCAGCTTTTTTAAACTTTTTTTTTTCTTGCAAAGTGCCTTTTACCTCATCTTTTCAAAAGAATCTAACCGATTTATTCCGCGGTTCAAAGGTTTAAATACTCATAAAAGGCATCTGAACGCAGCACAAGAGAAGTGATGTCGCTCCCAGTTTCAAAGGGTTAAAGTAAAGCGTTACGTGTACTTATACTGCTATTACTACAGTACTACTTGCTGTTGCTGCCTCTGCTCCGACTAAAACGCCACACTACGTGTACTACCAGTGTTACTGCTATGAGTGCAGCTGCTAATACATCCATATTTACAAGTAAACATCACAAATTCGACATCAGAAATAATGAAAACCAGTAATCGGTAAATCTGAGGTTGAGTGCAGGAGGGTTTGGGATACGTTGAAGCGGACTCGTGGCTGTGACAGTAATCCTCGCTGACAGACCTCTCTCTTTCCAAGAACCTGTCTGCATCCTCCTGAAGGAGAGACTCTGAGAAATTGGCCTTATTCCCCACACACTCGGAGGCAAGTGGCAATTAAAGCGCTGATTAACGCGAGGCCGCTCTCGAACACAACTTCATAGGAGTCTGACAGAACAGTGGGGAGAAGGGGAGATAATTCAGAAATCTCCTGACCTTGTGCTTATTATCTCCGGTTAATGACTGCCGCCGCCGCCGCCGGCCTCCTGACGGAGCGGGAACCTGGTCAACCTGTTTGATTAATTTTCTTTATTTCGTTGGGTTTCTCCGAGCCCGTGTTGGTTTTGTATACAGCGGAGGCATCGCAGAAGTCACATCCTCGGGGGCATCAGCCTAATTTGTTTATATAGTGCTTTCTGTCCCCGTTTCCACGGCGATATGACATTACATTGTGTTCCTTTAGTGTTGCAAAGACACATATATTACACACGTTTATGTCTCTTACTAAATGATTCAATCGGCTGTTTGTTTTTCATGAAGATGACACATTTTTACACATCAGAATAAATAAACTGTCTCATAAACATGTTATTTTAGGGAGGGTGGAGGGGGGAAAAAGTCACTTAAAAAATCAAATCCAACCTCAAATCATCACAGTCTTTTGTTACATTAGATCACATGACATTTATATAATCATAGTTGTCTTGTATGTTTTAGTTTAATTACTAAAGGTGAGGACTAAATATAGATCCAGCATCGTATAGGGATATATTGTGTGGCTTAATTTTATCAATAAATGGACACAAAGCATCTTTTAAAAAAAAAAAAAAAAAATTACAAACAGGCTTATCAGGCAGGTCATGAAATTCCTGGAAAAGTCATGAAATATCACATACACATTTTCCAGGTCTGGAAAAGTAAAACTAGTAAAAATCATTATAAGTTTTTTAAGTTTTTTTTTCTTTTAAGTTTTTTTGGCAAATTTTAAAGAAAACTTTGGCAGTGTTTTTTGTGCCAGTTTTATTTGCAAAAACCTTTATAAAGTTTTGGCAATTTATTTATTTTTTTTACCCCTAAAAACACCTTTAGATAGCATTTTTTATGAAAAAAAATCTCCAAAATAACACCATTTATCACAACCAGAAACTGTAAAAAGAAAAAAAATATTGCTGGACTTTATCATTTTTTTTTCTATATTTCAAGGCATCCGCTAAATCTGAAGGTCATGACCTCACGTGTGTTTTTGTCTTTTTCTCCTTTATTTATAGGAGAGCCAGGCTGGAAAAAAGGTGGGATGACTCACAGCAAAGGACCACAGGTTGGAAACGCTGCAAAGGACTCAACCTAAATGCTGCAAAAACTCCAGCAGGTGAGTGAGAGTTTTCCCCATTTCACGTGTGTTTTACTATAAAGCTATATACTTTAAACTTTATACTATAAAGCACATACGGATTCAGAAACCGTGCCTTTAAAAGAGCCGCCAGGATTACTGTGACGCTGTGATGTCACAAAGCCAGACGGAGACTTCGGGCCGTATTGTATTCATTTTGTCCATATTTGTGCACGTTTTCTGAAGGCGTAGGGATACTTACGAAACGGAGCGTTACCACCAGAGATCGCAGGGCAGTTTAGCAAAGTTCAAACGAGACATGACTGAAGGAGACGATGAGAAAATATAAATAATGGCAGAACCGAACAAATCGGTGATAAATAATAATATTATTGTGATATATATAGTGAATAATTGTCCACGTGTCGGGAAGGCCGCGCAGACCTCCGCCGTCTAAAACACTGCCTCCGTTTAAAGGTATTATCACATTTTCCCGACGTCCTTCATCGTCACCTTGTTTGTTGTTGCGTGAAACTTTGACCCTCTAGCGCCACCTATTCGCTGTGTTTATGCCATAATAAAGGATGCGTGGAAGTATGAACGTGTAAATGGACATATCGATTTTTGTACGGAAAGTGTTGTATTTCCTGGAAGACCCAGAAATGCTAACCAATCAGAGGCTGTTTTTGGTTGTTTTTTTTATTTTTTTTGAGGGTTTTTAAAGAGACAGGTGAATATATTTAGACTGACAACATGAGAAAAATGGTGTTTTTTGCATGTAGGCATGTTCGTGTAGAAACCCGAAATACAAGCATAAACTTAAAAAAAACAGCCTCTGACACGGGACCTTTAAGTGATTTCATGCTATTTCTTGATCACTTTTTAATTAACTAATTTTATCTTATTCATTAAAATAAAACACAATTTTTGCCATAATTGGCAAAAAAACAAATATCTGCTGCAAAAATCAGCCTGGCCAATAATCTGTCGACCCCCATTAAAAAGAAAAAAAATCACGGATACTGCTTGATAAAGGTTTTTTTTGCATTTTTTGGAGCATTTGTAGCGTATTTTGGCAGTTTCTTTAATTGTTGGTCGCACAGTCGTCTCTTAAGCTGCTGCTGATTACACTGATAATGGAAAATCACCACGTTTTACTGGTCTCGGGTGTTTTTTATCCCGATACGTGATAAAATCGTGAGTCGTTCGGTCCCTGCTTGGCGCTCAGACAGTTCTCGTTGCACAGAGCAGAGTTGGTGTGACAGCAGCTGGTTGACTCACTTCTATTGATCCATAATGTGATCAAATTCATTCTGGTTATTTCGTGCTGTGGGCCACTTAAACTCCTCGTTATTAAGCACGGGGTCACACTCAGCGTCTGCTGTGACCTCGGGGTGAAGCTTGTGCATCCAGCCGACCGCGGCGGCTGCAGGAACCGGCGACGGCCGCACGCGCCTCAGTTTGATCCCATAACAGATTGATATACCAAATAGGAGCTGACACGCATTGCTAAAGATGCCAATGGTAATTAATTAGCATCTCATTTTGACCGCGGCACAACAGGATGTGGAGCTTGCTTCTCGATGCCATTTCCCCCCTAGGCTTTGTATTATCAGGGTCAAAATCCCGGCTCCGCGCTCTGAGGGCCGCTTAATAAATTGAGGAGGGCACGTTGACAGTCAGATTTTCATGGCGCGTCCCCGTCTCGCTGGTTCCCAGCGCCCCTGGCTATGACAAACGGTCCCAGCCTCGCTGCCGTCGAACGCAGCTCAGGAGATCAAAAGGGGACTTAAAATGCGTCTCGTTGGAGTTATTAGCTGAGAGCATTTTGACATTTGGCCTGTGTCTCTGATTGAGATGGAAGGAGGTCAAACACGACGGAGGAGGTGCAGTGTTTTTTTAAAAAAATCATTTAAGATTGATGATCAACAAAATAAGAGCTTTTTTCCCACATGGAGCAACATTTACAGCTCTGCTTTTACTTTCTGTGTGGATGCTGCTTTTTTTAGTTTATTTTAACCCTTCAGTACATGAGCGTATTGGTTTGGTTTCTTTCAAGAACACAGGGAAACAAGATATGGCTCAAAAATAGCAAGAAATTAAAAGTTACCTGATAATTTAGTGAAAATATGTGAAAAATAAAAAGCAATTTATGCTAATTTATGCAATGTAAAATTCCATAAGCTTATGATAATAAAGTTAGCATGTTGTATATGTGGGGGGCAGTTGTTTTGTTTATGATCCTTGATAATTATTGAGCTGATTTTTAACTTTAGTTAGATGTTGTTAATCCAAGTTTTGGCGAAGTTTGACTTCAAGTCAGAGAGCCCTCAAGTTTTAGAAGAAAGATAAAGGTTAAATTAAAACGCATTTTCAAACACGATTAACCAGTTTTAATTATTTACAATTATTTCTAGGTGTTAAAGGAACATATATTATGAGCACAAAGCGATCACAGTTCCCTAAATGGATCAGAAATCGTATCGTGGCAGCGTTTGTGAAATTGCTTTGTTGTTTTACTGTTGCTTTTTCGGCATTTTAGCTCCGATTAATGTGTAGTTTTATTTATTTAAGTATTTATTTGTTGCCAGAGGTGACATTTTGCACGTTGCATAATTGCACATTCTTTATTGTATTTTTTTCTCTTTTTTTTAATTTCTTTTTTTATTATCGATCATTTTCTTTTTATTAAATTTTTGGAGGCAGTTGTATGAATACTTTTAGCATTTTACTGTTGTCGTTGAGCTTTTCCTGGTGTTACATTTATTGTTGTATCCTATCATTATCCAGATTATCCATATTATATCTTATTATAAAAGTGCTTTACACCCCGAACAGATCCATACTTTCCTGTATTTTAAGCCAAATTCTGACTCTACATTTTTCCAGTTTTTGTCGTCCAGTTTCGGTGACCCTGTCCACATTGTAGCCTCAGTTTCTTGTTCGTATCTGACAGCGGTGGCGCCCGCTGTGGTCGTCTGCTGCTTAAAGGTTTGCCGTGTTTTGCGTTCGGAGATGCTCCTCTGCAGACTTCGGTTGAAACGAGTTATTTGAGTCACTGTTGCATGTTTATCAGTCTGGCTGTTCTCCTTTCACCTCCGGTCATTTTCGCCCAGAAAACTGCCGCTCACTGGATGCTTTCTCTGTTTCGGACTATTCTCTGTAAACCACTAACGATGGTTTTGTGTGAAAATCCCAGTAGATCGTCAGTTGTCTGAATACTTAGACCAACCATGTGCTCTCTCTCTGTAAATGGAATTAAAAGCGCGTCTCATGTAGGCGCCGATCCCAAATATAAGCCCCCTGAGTTCAGTGATTTCAGCAAAAAAGCCTGGCTGTTAATTGTGGTTTTACCGTATATCACCTTTCTTCCCTGCTCTGATGCTCAGTCTGAGCTTCAGCGGATCGTCTTTATTTCGTCTACGTGCCCGGGTGCATTGGGTTGCTGCCGTGTGATTGGCTGATCAGATATTTGTGTTAAAAAGCAGGTGTACCTAATAAAGTGGCCAGTGAGTGTTTATTAAGCCTTTAAATATACCGAAGCGCTTTACTTCTTTTACATAGCGCCATTATACATTATTGCAGGAAAATGAAGAATATAATTAAAGAACTATTAGACTGTTGTGGATTTGAAATGAAAGTGTACAAAGTCAGCAGCGGTGAGAAAACATTTTTCTGTCATGTTCTGTTTTCATTCCTCCCTGCGTTTTTTAAAGTAGTGAGCTTAAAGCTCCCCAGGGGTCACAGAGTTCTCAACATATTACAGCGCTCTAAATGACCATGGAAAGTTTGAATTCAGGTACGCAAAAGAAAAACACCCAAATTGCAGTTACAGGCATTTTCCATGACAGCAGCAATCTAATCCTCTTTTTTTTTCTTCTTCTTTTGGGGTAAGATGTTTTTATAAACCCCTCGGGGTTTTCGTTGCCTCAACCGCACTCTGTTTGTATCCCTCTTTTTTTCCTCCTTTCTTTTTTTCGTACGTGCAAATAAACTAAAAAGGCAGCAGGAAAGCTCGGAGGTGGAAAAAGAGGAGAGATGACAAAAGACAGAAGAGCAGAACTGATGTGTTTGATGAAATTATGGCTTTGGTTTGGAGCGAGCGGGCGCCAGAACGCAGCGGTATTACATTTTTAACCTCAACAACCCTGTCAGAACCTGTTCGGACTTTATCATCAAGAGCTCGCTGTGCGCTTCCAGGTCTGCAAAATTACACAAATCAATATGAAATCAAGACGACTTGTGTCAACAAAAGCATCGTCCTTCACTTAAAGTGGAAATTTGGGGCCGAGCTGCTGTTTACCTGTAGGCTTTGAGTGTTCAGGTTCACTGTTTTTAAGGAATGCTCTTGTGCTCTGGGCTCGAGAAAAAGGAACAAAGGCTGCAAAACATTTGTTGTGAATTAAGTCTTGAGGGGTTGAAAGAGAAAAAGCACCTAGAGGCTGCAGCCCGAGGAGTGACGGGGGTACGGTAGGTAGATTGAAGCGTCCTGCCTCTGCCAACCACACACGGCCGCAGTCAGATACTGTGGCTTATTGGATCCAGGCTCTGCGGATTTGGGGGAACGAGGCACGGCTCGCCCGCCCAGTCAAACCACACAACAGAAGGCATGAAAACAAACTTCTCAGAATAGCAGTCCTCTCCGTCGTTTGGCTGCCTGTTCAAAGATTTGTGGGGAGATGTTTGATCTTAGTTCAATAATCAGCCGTTTTTGTCAAACGCTGCAGCAGGCGACTTAGCACTCTGGTGTCTCCAAATGGCAGCGAGAGGCAACTGCCTGAAGTTTAAAGGTGCAGGCCGCAACTTTTCACCTCCAGGTCGATTTTAAGCCTCCAACTCCCGTGCTCCTGTGGTTAAATTCCTTCCCTAACACCTGTCAGTCACCTCCACAAACTGTCAGCGGTCCCCCGAGGCTGACCTGCCGGAGCCGGGACCCCGTCTGCCTTTAATTTCCAGAACAGGAAATCAGTAGAAGAAGCTGTTAGCTTTGGAACATGAGCGAATTGGCCTGATTTCTTCCCAAAACATGAGCAACTTAAGAAGAAATGAATGAAAATTGGCAAGGAATTTGTAAAAATTGCAAGAAAGTTACCAAAAAAGTAAAAAAAAAAAAAAAACAAAATAAACAAGGACACGAAGAAAGAAATTTGTTTAAAAAAAAAAGCATAACAAAAAAACTGAAAATGAACACAAAAAATATAAAGTTAAAAAACCCAAAGCAGACGAGGAAATTAAAAAAAAAGTGTTGAAAAAGTCTTTTTTTTGGGCTACTGTTTAACATATTTTGTAAAAATCCCAAACCAACTTTACACAAAAATACATTCCTAGTATTACTAATTTAAAATCGGTGCTTGCTGCACCGTGTGACTGTCGAAACAGTTGAAACATCACAAGGATCATGTGATAATAGTCATTTCTGACTATATGATGGATTTATTTCTCACAATATCGTGTTGTTTTTTGAGTTTCAAGCAAAGTGGAAACAGTTAGCAGACATGTCCGTTAAACAGACAACATAAAGCATAAAAACATAAAATCGCACATATCAAATTGTATTTACAAGATATTTCTGTCGTGTTAAAATGGGCGTGGCTTTGATGTTTGTGACGTACCAGTATGTGCTGGTCTGCTGCCGTGTGCAGCCAGTTTGTGGCAGGAACGTCAAACAAGAGAGTAAAGTGACTGGGAAAAGATGGATAGACATATAGAAATGGATGATAGGCTACCCTTTATTGAAAAGATTCAAATATGCAACAAGAAATTGCTGAAACTCAGCTTAAATTAAGTAATTAGATAGATATTAGAGAAAAGGTTTGAAATTTGTTGGTATACATCTCTAATGTGCATAAACGACACATTTTGGGGGGAAACGTAGGGTTTGACCGATGTTGATTTTTCAGGGATGATACCATTACATAGATTATTAGTAGTTAATGAAACCGATAGCTGATATCTGGAATCGATATGCATTCACAGTAAAAATGAAAATCTTTCCGTCCAAAGTCAGAATTTTGAATATAAAAAACTTTATAGCAAAACTTTGTTTAAATGCTTTAAATTACTGAAACGTTCAGCATCATACACAGAAAAGTGAAAATTTAAATCAACAATCAATAAATACAAATAGCTCCTTGATGTTTAACAAAGTAAAAGTTCCTCCCATGCTGACACCGTCTTTGCACTTTTTAATGAATTAGTTTATCAGCCATCATCGAAATAAAACGCCCGTACAGATAACCGACCAAATGCCAAATATCGACCAGGTCGAGAATCCGCCACCCCTGAAAAAAACGGCACCTTTAAATCCCCAGAAAGCACGCGGTGTGACATCATCAAATGACAGCTGCAGCTTTAAGATATTTGAGAAAACAGTCTGAGTTTTTACGGAACAAAACAAACAGCCGAGGCCGGAGCGAGACAGAGGAGCTCGGAGAGACGACGTACATTATGAGAACATCAATGCATAATAAGCGCCTGCAATTAGCCCGGCCCAGCCATTGGCGTATTCTAATTAATGTGCTGCCTGCACGTCGCATCACTCAGAGCAGGCTCGGTCTAATTTGGGTGTGGGACGGGTGGGTGGGGGGGGGGGGACGCAGATCAGATCCTGGGATAATTGTGGGTGACTCCAGTCCCTCTCAGTCGGCGGGGTGGGACGGGGCTCAGGTCTCCAAGGAACGTTAAAAAACTGTAAATTCCCCCTTCATCATTTGAACATGTGCCCTGCAGAGCTCGCTGCGAGAACACAGGCCGGGAGGAGGAGGAAGGAGGGGGGCAGAAAGAGGAAAAAAAGTGTTTTACATTCACAGATGATCCTAATTTGGTGTGGTTTGGAGTGTAATTTAGATCAAACATAGCCATGTAAATGAGTCAGGGTTTTCATAATTAGGTGCCTCTGAAGAGGGGTGGAGAGCGAAAAGGGAAGAGAGGGGAAGAGCTCGGACCACATCAGTAGGTGTGGCGCTGAGGCCGGGCATCCACTGGTGGGCAATTTTTTTATTTTTTTTCCCCAGTTTGGAGGGGAGAAAAGAGAGCGCGAGCTGCAGAGAGCAGGCAGGGGTTAGTTTAGGGAAAAAAACACACTCCCAGCGGCACACGGCAACAAAATAGGTCACTCTGCGCCGATTTGGCTTGTCTGTTTCCCACTAAGCAACCGACTCGGCTCAGTGTTTGGTACAGAGGAAGGAACTGGCCTGCTGCCAGCACACAATACACACACACACACACACACACACACACACACACACACACACACACACACACACACACACACACACACACACACACACACACACACAGAAGAGGCCTGTTTTCCCCAGTGGGGCCTGTTGATTGAGGATTACCACACTGAAATATTACGGGTATTGTGTAGGTGTAATGTTTACATTTACATTTTGGGTGAGACGGCGCACAATGAGGAGCAACAGTGGAATGAGACTTTCTATCAGCAGCATAACAATGAGCCAGCAGGAGGAGGGTAACAGTCTCTGTGCAAAGACAATAAACAGGTAAATAAATGCACTAAAAAACACGATGGAAATTAAATTTAATGCCATCTGACTCAAAAATCAGGTTTTGTACCTCTCCTGCAAAATCCCTGCAATAATCCCTGTTTTTATCGCATCTCGTGAGCTAATAAAAATGTAAAAAATAAACCCAAAAATACAAAAAAATGTCCCTGTACACAGACAATAAATAGGTAGATAAATAGACTAAAAACAGGATGGAAATTAAATTTAATGTCATCTGACTCACAAATCAGGGTTCATACCTCTCCTGCAGTAATCCTTGTTTTTATCACACCTTGTGTGTTAGGAAAAAAAAAATAAATGCATGTATTTTTTTTATATATATAATCTTTTATTTATTTGTTTGACTAGATTTTTTTAATTTTTTTTAATGCATATTGCAAAATTGCAATAATCTTGTGTGATGACTGGAGTATCGTGATATTTTTTCTAATTTTTTTTTCTGATTTTATCATGATGCTTGAATTACAACACAATATTATTGCGATTTTACCTGTTTTGCAATATGCTGAGTATCACAGTAATATATATTGCGAGTAATTTTTTTTTTTTTTTTTTTCAACTTCAAATCATTTCCCTGAAGATAAACCTCGTCCACATCTGTTTTTATTTAAATAAGAAAATAATTTTGGTCAGTTTATCTCACTTCAGTCGTCTTTATTTGTCTTGTAACTAAGAGATATTATTACTGTTGTAGCTCAGTTTGTGTTTGCAGTATTTTACATTTTGTATTAAAAATTGAGATTTTGCATTCGTATATTGGATATGATTTTACAGCGCAAAATATCATTATGCAGTGTTATATTGTCTTTTTCCCTCACCAAATGTATATAAAATACCGAAATTTAAATTTTTATTTATGTGTATATATATTTTATTAATATAATAACTATGTATAATGTTGAAAATCAAATTAAATCTAAAAAAATGTATTCAAAATGGAGCATCTTTAAAAAAAGAAGTCAGTAAGTAGGTAAGTAAATATGAGGGCAAGTAAATATATAAATAACTAAATAATTTAATAGTCTAATGCATAATGAATTAAAATTAAATAAAAATCCCCCAAAAATGATTATGCATGGGACAGTCTAAGAAATGAATAAGGTCACAATTAAGTTAGAAAGTAAACATAAAATAAATTGAATTAAAGAAACAGACTTTCAAATTGGAGTTGGATGATTTGCATAATAGGTTTGAAAAAAGCATAAAACATAATGCATGTTTACTTAACAGAAATGAAAGGTCCTGAATCATATGTGATGACGGAAAATCTTTCATTAACTGCACATTTGTTGCAGCGTTTGTGTTCTGCAGTTGTAATGTTGGCTTTGTTGTGTCGGTGGGTGTAAAAATGTGCTTGGAGCGACGCTCCGTGAACCCCGTCAGTCAAAAACCGGAGTTTAAAACACAAAGACGTGACAGTATGGATGTTTAAGTCGGGCCGAGATTAGATGATGAGTTTACAACTGAACCAATAGACGTGGAGCAGCAGATGATAGATTGTTACTCGGAGCTGCCAACACGCAGAAACTGCAGCTTTCACTCTGCCTGTAACCCCACAAAAGCCTGAACTCTGGAGCTCCGAAAAGCCAAAGCGTTTCGCCGCCTGTCTGTCTGTACTTCCAGATAAGAATCACATTCGGGGTTTTTCAGCTCTGCAGACGATGCCAAGAGTCTAAAAGTATGTCGGAAAATGCATGTGATGTGCAGTTTACTAACATAAATGCTGCTTTGTCTGCGGCTTTTTTAAAAGTACAAACAGTTTGCAAACTCTCGTTGCCAAAGTGTGCAAAAGTTTCCGCCAGCGAGGGGCCAGCGGGGCCACCTGCACAGAAGGTAAATGCAACATGGCGGGATTGTGAACCTCCCAAGGGATGCTGGGATAGCCACATGGCCCGCCAGATCTGCCAGGGTGGCCCCTGCGACACCCGGCTGGGTGCCGTGCTGGGCGACACGCAGCTAAGCCCGGGGATTAGCTCACGGTGCCACCTATCTGATGAAAGCAGAGCCAATGGGATTGTGTCCCCGCTCCGCGTTTACGCCCCCCCCCCCCCTCGCTCTCCGTCTCTCTACTATCTCGTTTGCTACTCTCTTTGTTTCTGGCAGCCGTGGAAAGCACATACATGCTACCATGCTGCTCGTAAAATGTATTGTTGGCTCCGAGCTGGTATTATCTTGGACTGAGGAGCGAGAGGCTGTCCAAGGAAGGGGACATTACCTCAGCGCTCCATCTGAAGAGTTGACGTCCCTCATGTGATGAGACACGTCCTCTCGCAGAGTGATTGAGAGGCTGCGTTTAAAGCAGATTATGCTGTATTTGAAAGGACAGTCAGTCCATTAAATCCCTCGCTGACGACATGATTGAGCGTTTTCGGCTGCGTCCTCCGTGTTTAGATCTGAAACGACACTCAGTGCGTCGGCTCGAGACATTTTTAATGTTCAGAGTGACAGCGTCGAGCAGGAATACTGCCATCATTTTCATTGTTTTTTAAGCTAAAGCTGAAGGTTTACGTCAGCGTGGCTCGCCATGCTTCGCTTGAGGGCCACTTTGCAAAATGACATGAGGCCAGGGGCCAATCACAGAGGCCCCATATGTGTTTGTAGGATTTTAGTACATATGTAGGATTTTAGCTTGTTACTTGGATTTTAGGACATTTCTAGGACTTATGGGTGTATTTCGGATTTGATAACATTTCTAAGATTTAGAACATCTCAAGGATTTGTGGACATTTCCAGGATTTCAGGACATTTCCAGGATTGTATGAAGTTTCTATGGCTTAAGGACATTAGGGTTTTAGAAAGTTACTAAGATTTGGGGACATTTCTAGGATTTTAGGACATTTCTCAGACTTAAGGACATTTCTAGGATTTTAGGACATTTCTAGGATTTTAGGACATTTCTCAGACTTGAGGACATTTCTCAGACTTGAGGAAATTTCTAGGATTTTAGGACATTTCTCAGACTTGAGGACATTTCTCAGACTTGAGGAAATTTCTAGGGTTTTAGGACATTTCTCAGACTTAAGGACGTTTCTAGGATTTTAGAACATTTCTAGGATTTAAGGACATTTCTCAGACTCAAGGACATTTCTCAGACTTCAGGACATTTCTCAGACTTGAGGACATTTCTAGGGTTTTAGGACATTTCTCAGACTTGAGGACATTTCTAGGGTTTTAGGACATTTCTCAGACTTAAGGACATTTCTAGGGTTTTAGGACATTTCTCAGACTGTGAAAGGTTTTATGATTTTAGGACATTTGTAGGATTTTTGGATATTTCTCAGATGTTTGGACGTTTCTAAGATTTTATGTTGTTGGCTTTTGTGATGTTCCTTTTAGGACATTTTGGGGGATTTTAGGACCTTTCTTCGATTTTAGGACCTTTCTTGGATGTTAATAGGTTTCTAGGAGTTTAGGACATTTCTCTGATTTTGGGTCATTTTGGAGGATTTTTAGGACCTTTCTTCTATTTTAGGAAATTTTTAGGATTTCAGAACATTTCTTGGTTTTAAAGACATTTCTTTGATTTTAAGATATCTGTAGGATTTGAGAACGTCACTCAGATTTTAGGACATCTCTAGGATTTTAGGACATTTCTAGGATTTTAGGACATTTCTAGGATTTGAGGACAGTAGGGGTTTAGCGAGGACTTCTGTTGGGGTTGCGGGGATCCTCCACTGGCACTTTTTTTGATAAACAAGCTCTATTTTGATGCCGATTTATGCACTCTGGCACCTCATGTATATTAAAGTACAAAAACAATTCTCAGTCTGAATCACATATTAATTTTTTATGAATTGGAAAATGTTTGGGGTTCACCCGGCACCCTCCTGGGGGCCAGATTTTGCCTGTGGGCCGTAAATTGAGTATCACTGGATCATGTGGTCTTTTAAAGAAGAGTTAAAGACGTGAGTAAAGTCTTAGTAAACATCTTTAAACCCGTGACAACCTTTAAAGGTGCAATCTGTGCAGTAACAGCCTCAGTTAGTGTCTCATTTACGACTTTAGGTTTGAGTTGTCTGCATTCATGATTCTGCTTAAAGGGGCAGTCTGCCAGTTTAGACAAACTGATGAAGGTCGAGTCCTGAGGCAGTCCCTCAGAGAGTCCCTCAGAGAGCAGCTGGTTAATGTCCTCTGTGGCTTCACAGGACTTTTGTGTAGGAGTCTGAGAAAATGACCCCACTGATGTCATCAGGGTTATCTCCTGACCCGGAGTCTGTTACAAACTTGGGATGTGGTTTTTGAAAGATATGGGTCCCTGCCAACATCTGTATGTGGGGCGTAAATTTAACCCTTTGGAACCTGGAGCGACATCATGTTTCAGACTCATTTCACAAGTATTTAAACCAACTTAAAACACCATGCAAATTGTTTTGTTTTTTCAAAAACAAAGAAAAGGGCAACTTGGCAAGAAATGCCCCAAAAAGAAATTAGTAGATTTAAATAAAAAAAAAAATGTCCAGAGAACTATGTATTTATATTTCTTCTAATTATACATTTGAAGTTATTTTACAGAATTATTAGATTTTTTTAATGTCATTTCCTTGTTTATTTATTTATTTTTTTAATTTTATCTTTTTTTTTTTAACCAAATTTAAGGTCATTTTATACTGCTTATTTTCTAAAGTTGCTTTTTGCCTTATTTATATATACTTTTTTTTTTTTTTTTTTTTTTTTAAGTATTTCAGCTCATTTGCTCAGGTAAAAAATAAAGATTTCACACTTGTGTTTAACACTGCACTGACTCCAGAGTGAGACTGACTCACAGCCCTCAGCACATGCTGTTAACAGCTACATCTAAAAGTTTCTCGGCTGAGCTTGCACTGGTGAACTTTGGTTTCACGTTTCGTGCGTGACTCTGCGGAGAGTGTATGTTGCACGCGGCTGCATGCAACGGACCGTGACCCCGTTTCATGACGTGACCCTGCAGCCCTTCAGTGGCGGTGACTCTTCACTGTGACTCACGCTGAAAACCTGCAGTCTGTAAAGTTTCTGTTTCACCACAGAACTGCGTCTACATAACACTTTTTCTTCAGCTCTTCATTAGCAGCAGTTTGTGTCCCGATGTTAACATTGACAAGCTATTGTGAGCGAATGGAAGCAGATTTCCTTTTGATGATAACGAGACAGGCCGAAGGGTCTCCCCTGTGCTGTATAATCATGTGTCAGCACCGTGGCATTGGTGTCGGGCAAAATGAGGCCGCGGAGCCGTAGGACACCTCCGATCTTTGGCACCTCTGTGTGATCCAGGTAGTCTTTTCATACCTAATTAAAAAATCCTCCTTATGCACAACATGCATTTTACATGATTAACAAAATCTGATCTTCAGTTGAGGACTTATTTCAAATTAGCAGGTATCAGCAGCTTGAATAATGCAACACCTTCTCTGGTTAAAGTAAAACTCCCCTTGAATTATGAAGGACGTTATTAGGTAGCCGAGGACCTTTGCTATTAAAATAGCTCAGCCTTTGAGGAGGTAATCACTTATGTGTTTGAAAAGTTAAGCTCTCGTCCTTCTTCTAGAATGGATATATGACATTTTGTAATGAAACTCTTCAAGTTATATCTGAAATGACCTGTCATTCAAACAAATTAGATCTAAATGGAGCTGCTTGAGTCCGTCTACCCGGCTCCCACGTCATCTCTGCGTGAGCCAACCTCTCTGATGCTCTCTAATTAAAATGGACACTTGTGTGCTATTTCTGCAGACTGCAAATTAAAGAAAAATCTACTGTATGCATCGGATTTATTTTTTGGTAGGTGTGCTTTAGGTGGAGCTGATCAGCTGCATTATGTCGCATTATTATGGCCATGAATCTGTGCTGGGAAGCTGTTTTATTGAGCTGACACCTTTAAAAACTGAAGCAACATCGCTTTTGTTGTGCTGCTTTCAGACGCTTTTCACAAGTATTTAACCACTGAATGTGAAGTGAAATGGTACGATTTCTTTCAAAAACATGGTTAAAAAAAGGCAATGAGCAAATTGGCAAGAGATGATCCACAATTTGCAAGAAAAATATTCTAAGAAAAAGCTAGGGGAAATATCTCGGAAAAACAAAAAAAGCAAGGGAAAAATATTTATAATTATATTTATTTTAAGTACTTTTTGAAGTAATTATCTGTTTTTTTTTAAACCTTTATTTTTACTTTTTTTTTTTTTACAAATTTTTTTATACTAATTTCTTGCTAGTTTCTTGCTTTTCTTCTTTCCATTGCTCTTAGCAAATAAAGAAATTACAAAAAGATTACCTCAAAATATAAAAAGGGGCAATCTGAAAAAGTGCTTATAATAATAATAATAAATAATAATAATAATAATAATAATAATAATAATAATAACAATAATAATAATAAAATAATAATAATAACAATAATGATAACAATAATAATAACAAATAATAATAATAATAATAATAATAATCCAGTAGAATTATTTCTTCTTTCTTTCGTCTTTCTTGCAATTTGTTGCAGTTTTTGCCAAATTTCTCGTCGCCTTTTTAGATTTTGAAGGTTTAAATACTTGTTAAGGCGTCTGAATGCAGCACAAAAAAGCGATGTTGGTTCAGGTTTCAGAGGGTTACGTTGGTAAATCTATTCTTAACTAATAAGGGAGTGATTTGGTCATTTCTTTACTTTTCACTCTGTCCTCCACGTAAGCGGTGAGTTACAGAGAAAAACCACAAAGAAGTGCACTCATGGATCGACATAAGTCACCCTCTAAACCTCTCCTCGCCAAAGCCCACCGTGTCCCCTCCCCCTCCCTCACCTCACCCCACCTACCCTGCCTCCCAGAGCGACCCGAGGCCGGGCACAGAAGGGACGGCGCTGCCAAGCACAGCACATGGCTCTGGGTCTGGGGACAACAGAAGTCGAGGTCCCTGCAGGGCCCTTCGGCTTTTACAAGGCTGTACCCCCCCCCACACACACACACACACTCACACACCCACCCCCAACACTCAGCACACACCTCAGGCGGAGGGGGGAAAGCACACAGTCGTCCCTGCGGGAGAAGTGAGGCGACAGGGACTGTGATTCCTCAGAGCTACACTCCCCTCTCCTCTCTCCTCTCTCCTCTCCACCTCTCCTGCGTCTCCCCTCTCCTGCAGGCTACGTCCTGCACGTGATACGACAGACAGTCTCATGCTGCATTACACATACACCTCTCTGTCCCTGTCTGCGTGGCTTAGAGCCATGTTCCCTGATGTAGCATCAAAACTGGGACACGAACATGACACTCGTCGACGCAGGAGAGGGTGGAGACGGTTTGAATCATACAGGAGCATCGTCAGGTTGATCGCTACGCGCTCGTTTCTTAAAGTCACATCAATATGTCTGACAGATAACTTGATTAAATATTGGACGCCGTCCAAAAAGTGTAAACAATTAGGATTAGAAGCAGTGGGCGGAGAGAGGCCGTTTGATTGGATGAACAGGGAGGGAGGGACACTTCATGGCTTCATGATTCCCTGAAGTCGCACCAGAATACTGCAGGCTGCTCTCGAACGCAGCATTTTTAAATATTTGATGTTAATACCAGGCATTTGCAGAAGTGCATTAATGTCTGTAATTTTTTAGAGTCTGGCCGTTCTCATTTGACTGAAAACACGAGGAAGGTTTCGACCTATTTTGGCGTTTATGGTTTCTTTATTGAATTTTTTTTTTTTGTGAGGAAATGTACCCAAGGTGTGTATATATACACACTCATGCATCATTTGTAGTTGAAAAAAAGTGATTAATTGCACTATATCATAATGTATGTTATTGTGGGGCTCAGCATATTGCAAAACGGGATACAAAAAAAAAAAACAGGGACTGTAGGAGGGATTTGGCAGAAGAGGTAAGAAGCAGAATTTGTGAGTCAGATGACATTTAATTTAATTTCCATCCTGTTTTTAATGTTTTTATTCACCCGTATGCTTAAAAAAGCCAGTCTGTGCACTGTTTGCTCTGCAGCGGCCTCTGTGGCCACAAGTGACTATTTATGAATAACAATAACTGCAAAAACAAGTAGAGAACAGTCACAAAGTCAGCGAACTGACCCAGTAAAATCATCTTTTACACACTGATGTCCAGCTAGCTGAGCAGTGGAGTCTTTTACTCATAATTCAGGACATGTTTACATCCTTTAAAGGCCCAAAAATAATTTATTAAAAAAAAAATCTTCATGTATAATAATGAAAATAATTAATTTCTGTGTTTTTTCCAGCTAAAAACCATAAAGGAATCATGACAAAATTTAGATTAAAAGTTAAATTCTAAAAAAATCAACTCAATGAAAGTAGAAAATATATTAATTGATAAATATTTTTTATAGCCAGATTTTGAAAAGCTGATTTTGTGTGCAGAGCAGTATGAGTGTGAGTATTTGACACTGCACAAAAAAATATAATTTATAAAAATCAATGTTGCTGTGAATCAGTGACATATTGTGACTGTGATAATAAAAAAAATTAATTATGTATGTATATTGACCATAATTCATCTTTTGTGTTTTTTTTTAAATCTAAAAACATAGTGTCATCATGACAAAAACCTGGCAGTTAAAGAGTTAAGATTCTAAAAAATAAAATAATGAAAATAATAAAATATATTTATGATGCTGGTTAAAAAAATCAACTCAATGAAAGAAAAAAAATAGTATGTAATAATGTGTAATATTTTTTAAAGTTTGAATTTGAAAATCACATTTTGTGCGCAGAGCGATACGAGTGTGTGTAGTATCAAAGCGGGCCCTAAGGGTTAATATGAACATGTGACATTGTAGCATTAAATGGGAGGAAATAAGAGGAAGCATAATAAGTCCCCTTCAAGATAAAAATGTAAGGAATAAACTCTTAAGAGGAAGTTTTTTAGATATTTAAAATAATACATTTTCTCCCGGAGTATAAAGAACTAAATAAAATCCTGCATTTTCCTCAATGATAAATGTTTGTTTTCATGCTTTGCAGAGTTTATAATCAAATAGATGTCCTCATATGAATGAGATGAAAGTGTAGGTAAAGTCATTGTTATTAATGCCTGTGTCTTTTCAAGTATTTCTGACGGCGGCTTTAAAGAGTCTTTAAACAGTCTCGCTTACGTCCCCGGGGAACTTTAAAGTCACATCAACCGCCGCTTTTATGAGCCCTTCTCAGAGCAAAACGGATGACATTGAGCGCACTAAGATCCAATATTCTCCGAGCTGAGTGTACATAAAGACCAATGCTCATCGGCGCCTGCTTATTTGCTCTTACAAGTATTAGTTTTTGTATTAGATTCCCCCCCGGCTCAATATGGGCTCGTTTTGAAGTTAAAGTCTCCACTTTTAGACGAAACAAGAAGCCGGAAAAGTTGGAACAAAAGCTGTTTTTTTTTCTTTTTCTCTCAGATCCAGAGAGTTCATTAGCTCTCTCATAATCTGCCGATGTGGCGATAAAAAGTGTGCAGCAACAAAAAGAAGCGGCGAGCCTTTCCCTGACACGCCATTAAACTGTGATGCATGACCGTTGCCGGGAGTACTCCGTCTAAGTATTTCCAGTTGAAAGGTCAACGGGGAGACATGACAGCATTACGGAACGGTGCGCTGTACGTTTTCTTATTCGCCTTGTCATTAATATCTGTCAATTTTAGCAAGGTGTAGAGATTTGGGTTTGATACGGCGGCCGTGATGCATGAAGCGGCGCAAACAATCCGTCCTCGGGTTACAGAGCAGCCCAGTGCAGCCATTTTAATTGACATAACCTGTTTATCTGTAATAGTCCTTGAGCTCCTGTAACCTCCCAATAAAACACTGCGCTCATTTTTCTGCTCTGTTATCTGCAAAAGCAAGTTGTTATCGCAACACCAAGCGTCGGCCGGTTATCTTCCATCACGACTACTTCTAATGGCTTTTAAAGTAGTTACCTGCGAAGTCTTGACATTTATTACGATCATTTTCGAGGAGCGACGCGGCGCAAAGGTCTGCTGCTATCAGGAGGCGACATCATTATGAATTATTGTTTGTGGCCAAGGTAGAAAATTGTACTTTGTGGCTCCGTTTCCCCCGTGATAAATCAACCAGTCACTTTTCACATCTCGGACTCTCAAAGCTGCTGAGCGTAGGACTTTTCGCCCCCTCCCCGCTCGCTGTTTACCCATTTCCTTCTCCCTCCCCGCCGCCATGAAAAAGCTTCCTGCAGGTTGTTTGCTGCAACAGCCAGTTTCCACCATTTCTCAACCACAGATCTTTGCTCAGCCCTGATTATTAGCGCCGGCCTCAGCTGCTACTTTTCAAATATTTATCCGAACGGCACATTTCCGCTTCCTAGGAAGAGGGAAAAAAAACACAAGTGACAGGGAAATAACTAGACAAAAGGCAGGGTGTATTTATCAGTCCCTATCAGATGGCCGTTAACACGGTTCCTGGACTGTCTGTTAGCTTTGGGAGAATGAGAGGTGAAGCAACACAACTTTATCCCCGACCACATCTCCTCTGGTAAAGTAATCCTCTGTGTGGCGGCGGCGAGATAAGGCCCGCACACTTGCTCACGGCCCAGACGAGTCCGAGAAGAAGTTGCCCGTCACTGCGGCGACGCCGGGGTAACAGAGGTGATCATTGCTCAGTAAGAGGAGCGAGAGTCTCGGAGCGGGACACTGATCTTCTGTCAGAGCCAGGGTCACGGAGCCGGGGAGAGATACGGACCAGGGCGAAGGAAGAGGAGGAGAGGAGGATGATGGGAGAGAGGAGATTGATGGTGCAGGAGGAGGAGACAGAAGGAATTGAGAAAGAAGGAAGGGGGAATAATGGAGACACGACGGTGACAAGAAAGATGGCGCACTGGATGGAAGAGGAAAACAGATTAAAAAGAGTAGAAGGAGAGAAACGTAAAGGGGAGAAATATGAAAAACTGGAATTACCGCTTTGAATTTGTGTGCGTCTGCGAACCCGTCTGTAGTTACGGTTTAAATCCAGATCTGTAGACGATCAGCACGTTTTCAAGATTTGCATCAATAATTCAGTATCTGACCAAATGTCTCCTCTGATGTTAAATAACGGACAGAAAAGTGTTTTTGAGGAACATTGTGACATCGCAGTGAAGTCCGCCTTTGACCTTTTGAATCCAAAAATGCAATCACCCTGTTGGACATTTGTGTAAAAATTTTGTCACAGTTGGCACATGAATTCCTGAAATGTGACCTTTACTTGTGAAAACCAATTTTCTAATCAGTTCTGTTTTGACCCAAAATGGACGTTTGAGCCAAATTTTGTCAAGATGTTCTTGAAATGACACTAGAATGACGTGAATGCAAGGTCGCATTAGTTATGACTTTTGACCTTTGACCATCAAAGTCTAATCAATTTATCCTTGAGGCCAAGTTGACATTTGTGCCAAATTTGAAGAAATTCCCTCTAAGTGTTCTTGAGATATTGGTTTTACGAGAATGCGACGGACTGTTTCACAGTGACCTTGACCTTTTACCATCAAATTCTAATTAGTTCATCATTGAGTCAAAGGGGATGTTTGTGCCAAATTTGAAAAATTCTCACATGGTCTTCTTGAGATACTGGTTTTACGAGAATGCGACAGATAAGTTCAAAGTGACCTTTACCTTTGACCTTTGACCATCAAAATCTAATCAGTTTAGTGTTGAGTCAAAGTGGATGTTTGTGCCAGATTTGAAGAAATTCTCTCAGTTTTTTTTTTAAATATTGCATTCACAAGAATGAGATGTCTGTAAGGTCATGGCGACCTTGACTTTTGACCTTTAACACCAAAATCTTATCAGATCATCCGTAACTCAAAGTGTTTGTGCCAAATTTGAAGAATCTCCATCAAGGTAATCTTGAGATGTTGCATTTCAACCAGGATCCAAGGTGGATTTTTGTGCCAAATCTGGAAAAAAAATGCCTGTAATGCTTTCTAGAAATATAACGTTCACATGAATGAGGTGGATGCAATGACACAGTGACCTCATCTTTTGACCTTTGACACCAAAATCTAACCACTTCATCCTTGACTCAAAGTGGATGTTTGTGCCACATTTGAAAAACTAATCAAAGCCTTTTTTTAGAAATATCAGGTTGACATGAATGAGACAGATGCAGTGTCATAGTGACTTTGACTCTCGACCTTTGACGCCAAAATCCAACCAGTTCGTCCAAAAGTGGTTGTTTGTGCCAAATTTGAGTCAGTCACTAGATTGGGATGAACGCTAAAAAAAATCACCAGCAAGAAAAAGAAAAAGAGAAGAGGAACGGGTGTTAGGGTTGTATGCATACTGTTGAAGAGGTAAAAAGATAGAGAAAAGAAAGAGAAAACGGGATGATAATAAAAAGAAGGAGAGGAAATGAAGGAAAGAGGAGAGGGAAAGGAAGACGTGCCGGGAAAGAGAATGCGTCGGGAGGGGCGGCCTCTTCGTCTAGACTCACTACAAAGAGCGTAATTAACAATAACAAAAACCTGGCTTCCCTTCACCTACTTCAAATAGAGCGCCGCGGGTTACGGCGAAGCGTTACCTTGATGTACTACAGCGTGCTCGCCTGCCGAGTCGGCACCGGAATCGACCTTCTAGTGCATTCTGATCACTGCGGCGCTCTCCAGCCCGATTAGGACGATTAATATTAATGGCTTGGCAGTTTCTCTCTGCTGATCAGAGCTCTCGGCTGACTGGTTCCCAGCGTGGCGCCACACCTTGCTGTAGGTGACTGTCAGGTTTGATTATAGGCAGATTAAGGGCTCTCTTTCCCCGCCGCCGCTGTTCGACATACTCAGATAAGCTGCATAAGCGCCGGACGATTATTCACTGTCAGAGAGCGTCGAGAGGTGATGCTGTGAGGTTTGACAGCAGGGACCACACTGTAAAAAGTGTCCGTCTCATTTCCAGTTGTGGAGTTTTTAAGTACAAAACGGCGTCTGCAGGTGTCGGGAAACCACATCTGTCCCAGTCTCATTGCTATTCTCTTCCTGTCCATCAGATTCCCTCTGACTTTGTCTCCTGTCCCTGTCCCTGTCCCCTCGCTTTCACATACAGCCACAATAATGCTGTCCATCAGGCCTTTCCCAAACTGGACCCCTCCCACTCCCACGCCGCCACGGACCCTAACTCGATTTGGAGTCGCCTTCACAGCAGAAGGAATGCGTGTTTTTTGCAATCAGATGAGCACGTCTACGGTTTTCTTGACTGTAGGAGGACATTTTAACCCTTCGGGCCCGCGTCAATATTGCACACTCGTATCACTTTGCGTATAAAACGTGCTTTTAAAGTCACGCTTTAAAAAATGTCTTTTCATGATGCCACTATGTTTTTAGATGAAAAAAAATAATATACTGCATGCTAAGTAGAATTTTTATTTATTATTTGATTATCACAGTTGAGGATCATCAATGATTAGCAGCAACCCTGATTTTTATACTTTTTTTGTGCAGTATCAAGTACTCACACTCGTATCGTTCTGCAAAGTGTGCTTTTCAAAATCAGGCTATAAAAAATACCATGCAAAAAAAAATGTTGAAGATGTTGGAACCACACAAAGTGCAGACATTTCTACTTTCATTGACTTTTTATAAATATTCATAAATATAAAATATTCATCAATTGTAGGAATTTTAGCCCTAAGGTTTTCATCAAGATATCACTTTGTTTTTTGATAGAAAACTTTTTTTCAATGTACTAAATGCAAAGTCGTTCTTTTAGGGGTTTTTTTATATTGTTTTTTTATTAATCACAGTCTGGTCAATGATCAGCAGCTACATTGATTGTGACAGGTCATCTAGTAGAAATAGCATATATTTTCTCCATATGCCAAATATGGTAAAAAATGACACCATCAGGTAGATAATAGTAAAAATGACAAATTCGGGGGCGCCTGGTGGCTCAGTGGAAAAAAATCCAATTCCAAGTAAAAATCCCAGAATGACACCCAGAAATAGTAGAATGAGTGTTTTTATGCTTTGATGGCTGTGGGATCAAAAATTGCAGTTTGAATGGGTTTCAATGGAGCATTTTTTGCACTTTTTCGAGTTATTTTAGGAGCTGAGCTGGAAATTCCAAGATTAAACAAAAACACACAATCTTGCCAAAATTTACGCCATATGCATGAAAACAGCCAAAACTATCGAAAAAATGAAGAATGAAACACGCGTAAATGCACCAAACTGTCCCTAAGGGTTACAAAATTAGACACGCAATATTAGAAACATAATAAAGATTACGATCCATTACTATTACAGCCATCCCGAATAATATTAATATACACTGAAAAAAACGACATAAATTGACCAAATATATCACATTAGGGAGCATTACGTGATTTTTCTTGCATTGTCATCAGTGCGGCGTGGCTTGCAGAGGGTCTATGGTGTCATTTTTAGCGGTCTGTATGTTGTAAGCGTGTTCAGTGTGATGCACAGCTTTATGGTAAACAGCATTCAGGGGCTTTTCCACACGCAGTGATGGATGAGGCAGCGAGGCTGATAGTGGCTGAAAGGTAAAAGTGTATCCAACACTGAGGGGTCGGTGGAGGGGGGCGGGGTGCGTCCAGCAGCCGCCACTCAAGTCATTTGTAACACGTTTAGTGCTGAATCAGCATTCCTCAGCTCCAGACGGGGCTTTTTTTTCTCCTTCACATGTTGCTGCTGGATCTGCTACTGTGATTTGTGGATCTTTCTTTCTCTGAAGGAAAATAAGGAAAGTGGATGAGGAGGTTTGATCCAGCTCATCATCGGCGCATAAATGTGTTTTCTGAGCTCAGCAATTTTTGTGCATTTTCTGGAGATGTATTGGGACACATTTAAGACTTTTAATGGGGAAATATCACAGTCAATAAAAGTTTTAGTCAGTATTGTTTTATGTATTTTTTTATTTCATCACTTGTGTTTAAGTTTAGATTATATGGTATTATAAAAAAACAAAATTTGAGTAGAAATCTAATCATATATTTGGAGTTTTCCTACAAAATAAATATTTTAAATGTATATTTTCTTTTTTATAGCACTTTCTTAATGTCATTTTCATGTGTTTTTTTTAAACTTTTCTTTTTTATTTGCTCATTTTAAGGTAATTTTCTTGTAAGTTTTTATAAATTTCTTGCAAATATTTATGCTTTCTTCCACTCGTGCCTCAGGTGTTAAAGGGTTAACTGGATACAGGATGGCCAACTGAAACACTGCAGAATTTGTGTTACGTATGAGCATAATGTTTAAAAAGCATCCCAGATAATTAAGTTAATACCCATTTCAGAGCCGAATTAGCTGAGCCCCGCCTGAGCCGGACCAGTAATTACAGCGACGGTGTCGTTTCGGGTTGCCGACGTTAATCATGTGCTATCAAACCCGGGCTCCGCCGAGAGCCAATCAGGTATCAGATTGCTTTGGGAGTAAAGAAAACAAGGCTGAGCAAGAGAGGTGGACCCGACCTCATCCGTCTTCCTCTCGGCCGGGGGGGGGCTGCCTGACCTTTGACCCCCGCAGAGCGCCGCAGCATCCATCAGCATGTTAGGTAATGTGCTTAACCACCTATAGGAGCAGCTGCAGGGGACTGTGGGTCCTCCAGGTAGACGGCGATCCAGAGGGGGCGATCCTTCTCTGCTCTGACAGAGATCAGGTCATTATGAAGCGATCTGCGGCGGTCGCAGGTGAAGAATGAGCGTAGTCCATCACAGGGCTCTTTGGCGTTTGAGATGTTTTCTCCTCCCTCTGAGTCTGTTGTGCCGCCGCTGTCGTTGAAGGTGTTAAATGGTTTGTCGAGTGAGTGTGTGTGTGTGTGTGTGTGTGTGTGAGCACGTACAGGGTGAAGCACCTGTCTTGAAAAGCGATCGTGTCTTTGCAGATTGATTTGTTTGTGGTAGTTGGGGCGCCGTATCATATCGTCCGTGATAATACTGGTTTAATTTTAATTTTATAAGAGAAATTTCCATTGTGATATGGCAGTATTTCGTAACATAATGACCTCATACCGTTACATACTGCAACAAGAAGCAGGGCTGAAAGTGAAATTATTTCTGGCCAGTAGTGAGTAATCAGTCTGCACAGACTTTTTTCATGGAGAATCTGTAATTTATGTTTTTTTGCATATAGCATGGGAACTGCTTATATGTATCATTTTTGTTTGATTTTGTTGTATTATTCATCATTTATACAGAATCTGACTCTCACTATGAGTTACTCTAACAAACTAAAGAGGAAATTTATGTTCAGCTCCTACTGACAAGCGAGAAAAGACAAAAAAGTGTTTCCATTGCAGCTTTGCAAACTGTGGCTTTTTCAAATTGCCTGAAATACCACCTCATGTGAGCACAGAAACTTTTTTTTCGAAACTTTTTATTTTATATTTGCAATTTTTTATATGCAATTTAAATTTGCGTATTTTTAAACTTACTGTAAACCCGCCTTTAACACTGTTGGTCGTTATTTAAGTGTTTAACATGTTCTTGAAATTAATGATAAAATATTCTCAGTAGTTTTGTCACATTGTCGAGAATATTGTTATTGCAAAAATTCCTCTGAAATATTGCCATATTATTTTCCAGCAATATCGCCCAGCCCTAGTTTGTGGTCATGATGTTATCATTTTCAACTCAATAATTTATAATAAAGCTAAAACTGCAAGTAACATTAACCCTTAGGGCCCGCTTTAATATTACACACACTCATATCGCCCTGCACACAAAATGCACTTTTCAAAATCAAGCTTCAAAAAATATTCCTTATTTAATATTATTTTCTACTTTCATTGAGTTTATTATTTTAATCAACATCAGTCTGAATCATAATTATCAAATATTCTTTAATTTTTAGAATTTTAAATCCTTTAAATGACTGTTTTTTGTCATGATGCCACCATGTTTTTATTAAAAAAAAACACACACAAAAGTTGCAATATTTTCAACAAATTAAATGCTAAGTGGATTTTTTTTTATTTCTCAGCCTGACAGTGCAGCTAGTGGAAATAGCATGTATTTTTTCCACATGCTAAATATGGTAAAAATGACATAATCAGGTGCAAAATCATTATGTTGTGCAAAAACACTTTTCTGGCCATTCCTCAAAGTCGTAACTCAGGAACAGCAGAGGGGACATTTGGTCGGACACTGAACTGGTGACGCTCGGGTGTCAGCCTTGAAACTGTGCCGACTGTATAGATCGGAGTTGTGAGATGTGTGCTGAAGCGTCGTGTTTTCACAGACATGGAAGTAAACTGTGAGTGCAACTTGACTGGTTTGCAGAAGGGAGTAATTGTAGTTGGACAGAAACAAATAACAGGCACAAATGAGTCACAGGCTGACTTCCAACTTCCTGTACACTCAGGAAGTGAGCCGTGATATTTTGCCGGATAAACGCCGCAGCAGTGCGATGCTACTGTATGCACAGAGGACTTAATTGATTGTGTGCAGTTTCAGTGGCTTAGCATCTGGCGCTCGTGATAATCCCCCTTCTGTCCTGCATCAGTCGGATGTATTGATGAAGCACTCAGGGGCTGTAGTGCTGCATTTACTCGGCACATTAGCCCATTACAGTTATGGGCAGACAAGTAAGAAGAGACTCTTTACCTGAAGAGGAATCGCTTGTGTGGACAGAAGTAAAGCAGGCTGCCGCTTGATACTGTGTGAAAATACACAAGCTGTTTATTTGTGTATTTCTGTGGTAATCTGGAAATTATGCAGAGTAGTCCAGTTTGACCCCGACAGGCTTTTAGCTGCTCAGTAGCAGGTTGTGCGTGTGTTTGTGTGCAAAGTGGCATGATGCTAGATTTTAAACGTACTGAATGATAAAATCCAGGTGGTTTACGGCTGATTTTCGACATGTTTTCTTCCCTTTGTTTGTCAAATTACTGTCGTCAGTGGACATACACATCCAAATATGACGTGCTACACATCCTTCTGCGTTTATTTTGGGCATACATGGACTATTTATGCTTGTTACATGTATTATGTCTTAAAATACACTTTTGTTTTCACAGGAAATGTACAGTTCTCAATAAATGCATGTGCTTTTTTTTAATGATTTACAGTGTAGGTTAAATACTTAGTTTTAGGTTGGTTTGCTGAGGTTTAGGCAACAAAAGCACACGGTTAGGTGTAAGAAAAACACATAATGGATTTCCTCCGGCCCTCCTGTACGGAGTTTTTGCTAAATTTTGTGGTAGCTGCCGACGATATTTAAAACTGCCTCCATGCATGTCATACCGCCACAGAAGGTGCCGCTGTGTCGGTCTATGATGCCGAAATCCCGACAAAGTGACCGTATTTTACACACTGGAGATGGATGGATGGATTTTTATAACTACCCTTTGATTAACCCTTCAAAACCAAACTCTTGTGCTGCTTTCAGACGCATTTAAACCTCTGAAACCTGAAAAAAAAGAATCGGTTTGATTTCTTTTGAGAACACGTTAAAAAGGCAGCGAGAAACTTGACAAGAAATATCCTGCAAATTAAAAAAAAAAAAGTTAAGGTGAAAATGACCTGAAAATGAGCTGGGAACAGTTATTCAGTACAATCAATAAAAACTCGTGAAAATGTCAAAAAAAATAAAAATCTTGTAATCGTTTATTAAAAAATCAGTTTTTTCTTTTTTTGCATTTTCTTCAGGTCATTTTTGTTTCTTTTTAGTTACATTTTTTGCTTATTTTTTTTAGCTTTTATTTGTAATTTTGACTAATTTTTTGCTATGTTTTTTGTCCATTCCTTGTTAAGTTGCTTATTGCCTTCTTTTTGTGCTTTTTGAAAGAAATCAAGCCAGTTTGGTAAAATGAGAGTAAAATGCATAGGTAAAGACAGTAGCTCAGTGTGACCCCTAAATGACCCTTTTTAGGACCAGTTCCTGTCCGATAATGCTGTTTTTAGTCAGGTTTAGAACCACAGAGTGACAGAATTCGGGTGTTTCTGCTCTTGCAAATGTATATTCACTGTTTTGACCTCTTCAAATATTTAAGACCATCATCTTTCTATAGATTTCTGTAAATTGCCAGTTTGACGGATGATGATGTGCACTCGGGGGCATCTTGTGCCGAAATGTTGTGGAAATACATTCAGTCGGGGGAGTCTTTTCTGTTTGTTGTGTCAATAAACGGCCACCTAAGGCCTTCAGGAATCCGACAAACACCACTTGATCTGTGGTGCAGAGACCATTAGGGCCAGGTATATTGATGGTGCCGCGCCGCCGCAGCCCAGCTCTCCTAGCGTGAGGCAGCATCCATGCCGAGAGGACACTTGTTCACTGTGTGTTTCCAATCACACGCCGGCCGTGCCGAGATGCCTAATGGCCTCGCGCTCAGCCTGTCGCAGGCGAACGCCCGGCGGAGCGCGCATGCGCTCCCGACCAGCCTCCGTCCCATTGGGTGCAGTTCGGGGGCTCGGGCAGATGGGATACAGGCAGTCGGCACAGGGAAGCGGGGGGGGGCTTGAAGGGGAGAGTGAGGGCGAAGGGATGGCGTGGGTGTGTGTGTGTGTGTGCTGCCTCTGCCCATCCGTGCGTTCAACATGCCATCCAGAGACCCCCTTTTGCGAACTGCCCACACTTCATTAGGATGCCAGGATAATGGCCAACAAGCAAGCGCCGTGACACCCCATTTCCTGTGCACTGAGCTCTCCAACCACGACAGATGTCGGCAGTGCCGCCGCCGCCACTACCAAGGGCCCCTCCACTTCCTGCCCGCTTGGCTGAGCCGCCGTCCCACCGCCGGGGAAGAAGGGGCAGCCGGGGCAGACGTGTACACCAAAAAGGGCGCCGCTGCCAATCGGAGGCACTTATGGCATTTTTTTTTTTGTTTTGTTTTGTTTTTGCCAGATAGTTTTCAAATTTTGGAGTTAATAGCTGATTTACAACGGGCGCCTGGGATTACAACACAGCGAAGAATCATTACGCCGCCGCCGCCCCTCCAAAATCCAAATGATGTATCTGTAGACAAAACATAAACAGATGTTTCAGTGGCTGTTAGGTGTCCTCGCCGGGGACGTGGATGGGAGGGCGATCATGTGTGTTTGCGAGCATCAGGGACAATGTTGTTTTAAAAGGTGTTATTATGCTTTTGCGGCGGCGGCGGCGCGGGGTGTGCACCGGTAATAACGGCGGGGCCAGATTTAGAGTGCTGTCATGGACGCATCAGGAGAGGGAGCAGGGGCCGTGGACCGAGGCTAATGGAGGCAAAACAACCTCCAGCTCCTGCCCCTGCTGTCCAAAAATCAGCTTTTAGAGGGAAAACACAGGCCACCTCTCAGCGCTCACGCAACACGATACGTCAGTATGAGAGGCAATTTAATCCCCTCATTTGAATATGCATCCTCGAGAAAAAACAAAAACACTCCCTCCCTCTCCTGCTCGGCGTTTTTGAACCCCGACCAGATTTCAGGACCGTGGGGGGAGGAAATTGTTGTACATTTCCTGACAAATTGAGTTAAACGGACATTAAGTAGGGCTTTAAGAAAACAAATGGTCGTCTTTATCACAGGTGGACACTGATGGCTTAATGGGGGCCTGCGAGCTGATCGTATCACCAGCTAATGGCTTGACAGGATGCATTAAGGTTTTTGTGTAAAGAACCGGCGAGCGGGGGCCAGGCAGAATGGCGAAAAGCAGACCTGTCAAGTGCTGCGTGTCCCCCTTTTTTTCCTTTTTTTGCGTGGGGAAGCAGATGTTTGTGTATATACGGTGGACTGGCAGAGCGGGGCCGGCAGCAGATGCCTGTACCGCTGCCAAGGTTCAGAACTGTACAGACGGTACATGTTTAGGGAGAGAAAGCTGCCCTCCCTCTGCCATAGGTGGCTCCCCAGCTGAACGACCCCCCCTCCACTTCCTGCCTAACCACCTCAGAGTCCGACCCCTTTTATTTATTCATCTATTTGTTGAATTATTTACTCATTCCAGCGCTCGTTTGGCCGTTAAACGACCCGCCCGGAGGCACGGGGAGGGATGGAGCGTTTACTTCGGGGACAGATGACCGTTCATTTATTGGGAAAATAAAAGCAAATGCGAGAACACTACGGACCTTTACGGCGTGTGCTAAAAAGAGTGAAGAGTTTTGACACCGAGTTAATGAAATTCTTCATATTTGAGTTTTGCTGCAAAATAAAAGTCACCTTTTGCAGCAACAGACACCAAATCAAAGACTTTCACAGTCACGCTTGAGGTGATGTGTTGATCCGTAACTTTTAAATGATGCCAACTCGTTCCTATCAACTCACTTTTCTGTGAGTTTAGACCTTCTATGTCAATTTTATCCCATTAAAACCTCAAAACTTGGGTCTGAACTTCCTGTGTAGTTCACTCAAATTACAAAAACAAAACAAAAAAAAGAAAAACTTCTTTAACAGCCTTTCACCCAGCTAGCAACTTAGTCAACTCAGAAATGAAGTTTATACACAACTGACATAATTTAGACTGGATTCTTTTTTATTAAATCTTTAAAACCTGAACATATTGTCTTCATCTCTTTCAAAAACTTTGAAAGAAGGCAATGAATAACCTTGGCAAAAATTATCAGTTAAAAGTATGAATAAATCACCACAAAATGAGAAAAAAACAGGTAAAAGTAAATAAAAAAAATAATATAAATAATAAAAAATAAATTTAAAAAAATAAAAAAATATAATAATAAAAAAATATATATAATAAAAAAAGCCTGGAAAATATCCCTCAAAAAGAATAAGTCATTGGTTTTTTTTTTAAATATTCTAATTATGACCATTATGGGATATAGTTTTCTAAAAAGAAAAAAGAAGAATTCATTTCTAAATCTGTTAATCTAGTAAAACAGTGAAACCGGCTCAAATGTATAAACAAATCACGAGATAAATTAAATTAAAGGCCAAGCTCAAAAGGTTGGTCTTGAGTTTGATGTTAAAAATATCACCCCTCAGCTCTGCATGCAGGCTGTTCCACAAACGTGCAGCAGAGTAACAGTGATGCATTTTTGCTCGAACTTTTGGGACTTTCAAAAGAAGGGTTGTTATTAAAATTAGTTTCACGCATATATTTCAAGTCAAACCGCGAAAGAGCTCTTTGGGTAAAGCAGTTTGGTGTCATAGATACTTTCAGGAGACAAAGTTGGAGAAAAAACGGTTTCATGTGTTGAGAACTAAGCATCAGTTTTTTGCAGAAATCAGATATTTAACCTTCAATATATGTCACCTCACAGCTCGTCATTTGCACTTTAATAGCGTTGAGCAAACAGAATACCTTACATCACGCCTTTCCACGCTGAACCCGTAAAGCGAATAAAGCTTTTGTTCAGGGCCGCAGTGGGGAACCTTCAGCCAGGCAAATATTATCCTTTGCTGTTGAGGTTCATCTCATCTTCTGCGTCTTTTGTTATTACAGTCTATTGAATGAATACACCAAAGTGTCAGAGCAATAACGGGGAACACCTCAGCCGTTCGTTATGAGACGGCCCGCGTGTGTAAGGTGGTGATGTGCTTCGTCGACATTGATAATCCCTCCGAGCACCTCGGCGGCCTCCGCTCGCTCTCACCAGCCATTTCCCAACACGGCGGAGGATCACAGCTTCTCCTCTAACACCTCCCTGTAGTTCTGACTTAAGGAGGGAACTTTTTCTTTTTCCCGCTCCCCCCACCTCCTCCTCCTCCTCCTCCTCCCCGCTGCCTTCACCCCCGTGGCTCCCCTGCTTTGGAAGGAGAGCTCTGCTTCGCGAAGGTACAGCTTGTTTTATTAACATCAAAAGCGCCCGTGGGAGACGGCAGTGATCAAATTCCCCTCTAATTAAAATGAACCTGGGTTGAGAATGTTGCGCTGTTTAATATGTACAGAACGCCGCTGATTGCACAAAGCGGCTCCTCCTTTTGTTGCCGCAGATAATGCGGGCCCTGCCGAGACGCCGACGTGGGCGGAATGAGCATACCTACAGAGCGTCCTCCTGATCTGGGTGATGTCCTCATCGCCGTCTGATGTGATGTCAAATGTGGCCGGCGAAGCCTAAGCCTCACCTCGCCTTTAATTTGGAGGGTGATTGATGGACCTGGAGGCGATATAGCGAAAAGCGTTCAGCTCCTGTCTAGGTTGCCTCGTCCGCCCTTTGCCGAGTCGGCGCGGTTTGGCAGCCCTTCCCTCGTCCTTGCTTCCCAGGACGCCTCTAAACTTTCTCAGAGTTCAAGTTCACTTTGCTCTTCCTCGTCAGCTTGTGATGCGAGCATCAACACAAAGAGTGATGGTGGATTTGCAAAAGCTTTCCGTCCTTTTGGATCAGAAACAGCACGTTATTTTTAGCACCTATATGAGGAAGATTTAGAATCTGACGGCGTATTTTAAGTTGGGAAGTACAATTTCTTGATGGTCAACCTCAAACTCTCGGTGATTATTTGATGGGCTACGATTTCTGGTTTTGACCCTAAATTCAGTCATTTGTACGATACGAAGCCTGTTTTAAAAAATAACTCCACCTAAAGGCTAATCAAGGTGCCCCAAAGTTAAAGGAATTGCTCCTCTTTGCTTGTTAACCCTTGAAAACCTGGATTGACATCACTTTTCTTATGGAGATTTGGAAAATATAAAAAAAAGGTAGGCAGACGCGTCCACAGAACTATATTCAGAATTATCATAATTATTATTTTACAGGATTGTTGTTATTTTTAAGAACTTCTTAAAGTCATTTTCTTGTTTGCTTGGGTTTTTTTCTGATTTTCAGGTAATTTCCTTGAACTTTTTACAATTATTTTGATCAGTTTTTGGTAATTTCTTCTCCTTCCTTTTTTCTGAAAAAGTAGGCCAATTTACTCATGTAGCCTAAGGGCTGAACTGATCCTGTTACTAAAAAGTGTAGCATCATGAATTAGAGACCATCGTTCTTAAGTGAGAGAGGAAATTGACTAAAGTCATGTTTATTTTCTTAAATTATGTAGAAAAGTCTCTCAAAATTTCTTAGAATTTGCACTTTGACCAGAACCAATTAACCCAGTCTGAGATTAGAGCAGCATTTCATTGATTTAAGTGCTGTGATGCTCATTTTTCTAGAAAATGTGAATCATGATCTTGAAAATTGGGTTACATGGATCAGTATCACCCGCTGGCAGAGCCTTTGATCTTGTTTTAAGAAAAAGAAGTCTTGGAGTCAGTTTTGCTTTTCTGTAAAGATCTAAAGAGATAAAAGGTCACTGAGGGCCGGAGTCCGTCTGGGTCAGCATTAGTGTAATATATTGGACATTAAAATAAGCAGAGTTTGCATCCATTGTTAGTTTAGTGTTGTAAAAGTTGTTTATGGTATGTTCTCACACCCGTTGACCTGTTCTTACCGTTTCGTCGCCCGTCTGCCACAAGAATCCAAATTTGTTGACCGAACATCCAAACTCCTTTTTCTTTCTGGACGCAGCCTCTTCGCTCAGCGGCTTAACATTCAGGTTTGGGCTGCGGCTGTGACGGTGCAGGGTTTGCAGAGAGGTGAGATGAGGGATACAAATTCAATTTAGGTGTTTCTGCCGATCAATGACAGCAATCCAACCTTGATCTGAGGTTATGAATACCTGAGCAGATGATTCATGTAACGCATACAGATGACACGAGCAGTACAGCTCCAGAGAAAAGAAATCCACCGCTCGGTTCGGTGATTCACTTCAGTGGAGGATTAATCTCTTTGCTTTTATTTAGATTTGTGGTCACAGCACGAGAGTTAAGGGCACATTGTGACCTTTGACCTCTAAAATGCTGATCAGCAAAAGGACGTAATGGTGCAGTGCTTGAGGGGCAGCTGATGTAATCAAGACCACCTTAACTGATACCGGGTTATGACTAAAACCTGAGTGTGTCTGAACAAAAACGAGACCAAGACTTCAAGGGGTTAACCCCGCAAAGTCCTGGACTTGTCTTGGTCTCAGGCCCTCAAGGTCTTGGACTTCAACCCTGAAAGTCTTGATCTTGACTCAGTCTGAACCCCTCAAAGTTTTGGTCTTGTCTCAATCCCATGAAGTCTTGGTCTTGCATCGGACTGAACCGCTTGAGGTTTTGGTCTCGTCTCAGTTTTAAAGTCTTGATCATGACTTTGTTGCAACCCCTTGAAGTTTTGGTCTTGTCTTGGTCTCAAGCCCTCAAAGTTTTGGCCATATCTCAGTCCTAACACCTTGAAGTCTTGGTGTTGGCTCAGTCTCAATCCCCTCAAGGTCTCGATCTTAAGACAGAGACCTTTAGGGGTTGCGACCAAGTCAAGACCAAGAGTTTAAGGGATTGGGACAAAGTTAACACCAAATCTTACACCAAAGACCAAATCTTGGTCTTGAGACCAAAGCCAGTTTCAGGTACTACAACACTGATGAGGGATACCAGAAACTTTGTCAAAAAAAGTAATTTAAGTTTGTGACGAATATAATTGACCTCACTCATCTTATTAAATACATCTCTGAGAATGGTAAATTTGGGACGTCACCAAATAATCTGCACACGTGCAATAATTTACCGAAAACACAGACTCTTTTTTTTAAGTATGTAACTTTTCGGAATAAGTCACAAGTCGATACTGTTCTCGCTAACTTATGAAAAGTCAAATGCCCCACTTACACATCAAGCCTGCGCGGCCAGAAACAAATCCATAATGTTTCTGAAGTAGATGTTTACTTCTCTCACATAATTTATAAAGTTTTTCATGATTGAATCGATGGAAAGCCTCAGCGGCGTCCAAGAAACACACAGACCAGCAGAGGTGCAACTAACAGATTTATGAGCCAAAAAATGTAACTTTTACCAAACCACCAGGACTTTAACACCTTTTTTATGCGTATAATTACCAATACTTTTAATTTGACCTGTTTTATATTTTAATATATGAACTGGCAACACAGAGATGATGAGTCGGAGACACAGATTGGATATTCTGTATTTGATTAGTAATGAATCATCATTTTCGGGTCATGATCTTCCTCCAGAATGGACACCCGGAGTCGTTTTGGAACCGAACCCTTCATTTGTGTTTGTGAACATTTGTTAAATGTGCGGCACATAATCAGCACACAGCACCACATTCAGTCTGAGTGGATTCCTGCATACTGGAATCAGAGGCTTTGCTTTTTACAGCTGTCCCGGCCTGCTGTCAGACTGGAGCAGGTAGCTTGCACTCCATTAAACAAACACTGTGGCCCCTCACTTTTATTTGACATTTTATTTGGCTGTGACAAACGAGCAGCAGTTGGATTATAACATAATTTGTCTCCTCTTTATTACCGGCACAAAGGACACCATTCATTAATTATTCTGCCGTTGCCGCTCAACACTAACTGGAAAGGTCCCTCTTTGGACAGATGGCGAGGACAATGTTATTTATATCAATCAGTCCAAAATGTTCAGCGAGGATTACTATTCCTTGGACCGCTTTGATTTATGTCTCTGCACCTCACCCCGTACCCAACCTCACCGGCTCCTGCAGGGACACTTTAATCGAATGGGAATTGAAAACAAACTCGCGAGGCAGGCAATGTGTTTGGGCATGTTTATTTATACATCTCACTTTTCTGTTTTTCCCCCGCCAAACTAAAGTTGTGTTGCTGTTGTTTCTTTACAGAGAGCGGCGTTTAACTTGCAAGACTGGAAGATTTCACACACAACAAGACTGCACTTCCCATTCTTTAGTGTTGATCGGTGTCTGCCTGTGTGGAGACGTTTACAGTCTGCAGGTAAGAAGCTGCACTTAGTATCGCTTCTAAAGTGTGATTTCAAAGCTGCTGTTTGCAGTGTTTCACATTAAAACGCCGGTGAAAAGATTGGTATCTGCTCTAAATTATTGTAGTCTGCCAGGGCTGGTCCAAACCTTTTTGCGGCCCTATATAAAATGTCCCCCTACTCCCCCCTCCTTTTTTCAAATATGCAAAAATTACTCCAAAACCAATAAATAGCCTGATAAACAACACATTATCATCCTAACTCTTCAAATATCGCGGCTTTGTCTTTGGACTTTCACGTCTACATGTAACACACTAAATATACGTCTGCATCTGTTGTCTGCGTCCTGAGACGATATCTAAATTTACACTCATTAAATGCATTGTATCAATTTAAAATAAGCTTTTTTTTTTTAACGTGCTCAGTTGATGCATAGTTTCTTTCAGAGTAAATTTACAACATCGCGAAACACCTCATATTCATATTTATTTCCTTGTGCAACAAAAGCATGAGATTAGGTTTAGGCAAAGAAAACATATGGCCAGGTTCAAAAATAAGAGAAGAAATAAAGAAAAAACCAAGTCTGCACACTAGATTATGTTCCCATATATATTTAATACAATTAACACCAATTATTATTTTTTATAGGAGCATAATCTAGTCCATTGACTTTGTTTTTTCTTCTGTGATATTATCTGATATCGAGCAGCCAGTTTTTTGTTGTCCAAATGTGCGTGCTTTTGTGAAAATTTTGTAGGTTTAGAAAAAAAACATCATGTTTTAGCTCAACACTCATACTGGAAGCAAACAGCCGCCTCACAGGTGAAAATCCAGGGTTTGTTGGACCCAGCCGCCCCCCCTATAACCTGCCCTATAGGGACTTTCCAGTAACTTTCCAGCCGACAGCATCTAGGGGGATATCATGCTGCTGCAAAAAGTGCCGTCTGGCAGCATTATGAACTGACGCAGTCTAGTGGTGTATCATCATACGCGAACACGACCTTTTTGCATCAATGTCTGACCCCAAAATCACTGACTTATTTATCAGTATTTAACAGGTAGGAATTGAGAAAGGATTGTGATAAAAGTTGAACTATACCTTTTCACTACAAGAATATGCACAAAAAAAGAAAAATATAAGAATGTAAGTGAATGAGTAGGTGAAGTTTTATTTAATAGCACCTTTAGAAATCTATGTTACAAAATGCTGTACAAAAGGAAAGAGTTTCAAAGCTCAAAGCATGATACAAAAATAACATTACAGCAGGAGAAAATGGCACAAAGAAAACAATTAGCAGCATCAAAATTCAAAATAAGGACATAAGATTAGATAAGATCCTTTATTAGTCAAGTCAAGTCAATTTTTTCATAAAGCCCATTATCACAAATCACAGTTTGCCTCAGAGGGCTTTACAGCGTACGACATCCCTCTGTCCTTAGACCCTCACATCGACTGAGGAAAAACTCCCCCAAAAAGTCCTACAATGGGGAAATATGCATTGTTACAGCAAGGTGTGAAAAAAATAACAAAACGAGGTGCCAAAGTCAACATCTAAATTGTAATAATTACAGCCAGTTTCCAGTCAACACTGGCAGCTGGTTTCTCGATGGAGCATGTCTGGATTCCACTGTAAACATGCACAATCTCATTCCAGACAAGGACCAGCCAAGGACCAACCAAGGACCAACCAAGGACCAGCCAAGGACCAACCAAGGACCGGCCAAGGACAGGCCAAGGACCTGCAGAGGCTACATCATGGAGGTAGGAAAACTCTACGTGGCTGCATCTGTTATTTGCTGCAGGAAGTGAGCGATTACAGGCTTTTAAAAGCATGTCAAACATTTTTCGAATTAGGCGATGTAAAAAGCGTCTGATATTAGTACCTGCAGCAGGCAGGTCGAGTAAAACCTCAGACTCGGTGCTGCAGTTTGTAGCATTTGGAATAATGAATGTAAAGCAGCCTAACGTGCTCGTCGAGTACAAACAGAGACAGGCAGGTCTGCCCTGACACCGCCTCTAACAACTCATCATTACCTTTCTTCTCTGCATGCAAACCAGTCCCAGAGCAACACTTGGTAGCTGGGCGCCGCGATTTACGCGTCTGTGTGGAAAGAGAAAAAAAATATATTTTGTAATGAATACCATTTACGATGTAATTAGTTTTATGCAAACTAGTGAAGATGAAAGCAAAAATCTTTATAAATTATGAATCATGTTATAACTTATCAGGGGTGCTTATCATCGAGTTAACGCACCTCCCCGTTAATTAAAAATGTTCACACAGAGTCAAAGGAGGGAGAGAGTTTGCCGGCAGACTCATCAGGTAGCTCCGTCTCCGAGAAAACCGATTCTGAAGGAAGCCTTTGTTCTCGCTGCTCGGTCTCTCAGATCAGGGCCAGCGTTTGGGCGAGAGAGGTAAACAACAATAAGGATGCAGGACAGGGAGAGAGAGAGCGGGAAACAAATACTGACAGGTGTAAGAACATCGCCCAACACTGGCAGGGACGAGCACAGTGGACAGAAATCACCCTGACAGAAGACATGAGCTCTAGGTAAAAAGCACTCCCCTCTTTCCTGAATTCTTCCAAACGTTTGCCCATTGACTAGAAAAATCTCCCCGGGCCCCTGATGGTCCCTGGCTCGGCGCGAGGATGCCCAGGCGCTACAGCAACGCTCATAAAAACTCAATTCATCAAGACGAGCGTAATTTGCTCCGAACGGAAAGCGCCACAAAAGGGGGCGAGCTTGTCAGCGAGACAGGTGGCTGGAGATCTCGCTCTGATACTGAGCGATATGAATAATAGATTCTGCTAAATGTACGCCAGGACCCGGGCTGTAAACACAGCTGCCTCCTTTCCCTTCCAAAAGAACAGCTTGGCTGGATGAGAAGCCCGAGCGCTCTGCCTCCACCTGAGGACTGGAGGGGGAGCGGGGAGGGGAGGAGGGGGGCGATTAACTAATCAAATGCACGGGCTAAATAGGAGGCAAGGAGAGAAAGAGGAGGCAGACAAAGGGAGGGGGGAGAGGTGCAAGTCAGAGGCTTTACCCTCGCTGGTTTTGCTGAAGCGCCGAGCTGCACAAAGGATGTTGATTAGTGAGAAATTGACTCAATCTAAACATTTTAAAACGGGAGCTTTTCATTCAGCAAAAGCCCTTAACTTAAACACACCTTTGTATGAAGTGTCAGGGATATCTTATTTTGTGTGGAATTACAAAACCGTTCATGTTTTGATAAATGAAGTAATCAAGTCAGTTTCACTAACTTGGATCGACGTCACTTTTCTGGCGTTCAGATGCCTTTCACGACTATTTAAACCCAGAGTAAATTGGTGCAATTTGTGTAAAGAAAAAAGAGAAAAAAAAGATGAATTTGGTAATAAATGTTTCACAAAATGCAAGAAATTAGTAGATTTATAAAACTATTTTTTAATAAAAGCTAGGGAGAAATGGCCAGGGGAAAAAGCAAAAAAAAAATTTAAAAAAAACCTCAGGAAAAACGATACTGATATCATAACATATACAAATTTAAAATTATGTTACGAAAATATTCGAATTTTTTAAAGCACTTTTTACGTGTAATTTTTAAAGCCTTTTATAAAATCTAATTTATTTCACATATTTTTACATAATTTATTTTCTTTTTTTTTTTTTTTTTTTTTATATTTTTTTTTTTGCAAATTTTTTGGTTGTCATGTCTTATTTCGTTGCTCATTGCCTTCTTTCCATGTTTCTCTCCAAATGTAGATAATACAATAACCTTGAGGTTTCTTACTTTGGTTTAACTTAAATTGGCTGTATCACTGGAACACTATACAGTAGTGACCATAGTACTTATATAACGTTTTGGAAGTATTTGAGACCATCAGCACAGATGTGTGAAGCGCATATTATACTTTCTGCTGCTGCAAAACTCAAACTTAGTCTTCGGCCCATGTCTATGTTTAAACAGGCTGGCATGCACGTGTGCAGTCTTTTTTGGTATTTATCTGTCCCTTGGGCGAACATTAGTAATTTGCATTTCTTGCATTCAGTTATGCTGAGTCACAGAAACTTAGTCAGCCTAATAAAGCCAGTAAGAAAACTCAGCAAACAAGACAGCTGATGATGGAAAGTCTTGTACAAAAGCATTTCGCTTATTTAAAACCATAATGTTTCTGATGATTAAGACACATTAAAAGTAAAAACAAAATGTGTTTTTATGCTTCAATATCCAGTGCAGTCCAACTTTATTTATATAGCACCTTTCATACAATCATGCAAAGTGAAAAAACAAAGATAAGACAAAAAAATGACGACATCCATAGACTGTATGAGTAATGGACATTGCCACGGTGACAGTTTGACGTTTTGAAGCGAGAAATTTCGGCATTTCAGCCATTAACTCTGCTTTGGAGGCAGCCTCAAGTGGCCATTAGAGGAACTGCAGTTTTTCGCATCGGCTTCATTTTTCAGCCTTCGAAGTTGTCGCTTGTTGTCGCTTGGAGGCAGTTTTAAGTAAAAGTCGAGCGAAAGGATGCCTTAAAGTTTCTTTTAAAGATGTCAGCAGATGTGGAGGAACACTGTACTACGAGTTGGGCAACAGATGCTAAATGTCGACTCCTTGTTCTTTTTTTTTGGTGAAATTCTTGGGAAGATATAACTAAACGCCGACCTCCTGCTGTTACCTGATCCTGTTTAAATAGATCTAAAATGAGAACCATAATAGCTCGAACATTTACTCTTTTCACAACCGAAAGATGAGTCGTCTGTCTTTCACTTTGTTACCTTATGAAAACATCCTGCACACGTGGAATTTGCTCGCAAATTTTCTTGCCGTTTTTTTTGGGAACGGCTGCAGGAGATTATAATAATCCTGTATATATGGATTTAAAATAAATACCATAATAGCCAGAACATTCATTCTTTTTGCAGGAACAGATCAGATCTCAGAAACTAAATCATGTAGATAGTTCAAATAACTCAGTGTTAATAGATAAATATGTATATTTTTGTTCTACATTTAAAGATCTCTTTTTATTTTGTAAAATCTGATGGAAAACCTTTTTTTCCCTTTTTAGTCACACAGTTTCACTACTTTTATCAATTATTCTATTTTATTGACTAACATAACCTTTTAGCTCAGGTTAATGCAGATGATAGGGATATGAAGTATTTGAATGTCGACCAAAAATGACATTTCAAAAGCAAAAATCCTCGTGTGTTTAAAGGTTTGAGTGACTTGTCTGAGCTGAATCAACATCTGTGTTCAGTTATCACCTCAGGTGATTTTGGGGATCTCTTCATCCTGACACATTAAATCCACCTTTGTTCCTTTGCATTGACCCTTTAAGATCTCTCTAAGAGACCTGCGCTCCTGACTTGCAACATTGCAACATTTTTGTCCTCGCGTCCTTGTTTTTGTGTTTCGAAGTCAAACGCTGTGAATAATGCAGAGGCTCTGAATGGTGTTTGTTTTGGCAGAGACTATGCGAGCTGCAGCTCTGCGGGATGAAGTCACACATTGCGAGGAACATCGTAGCGGTTTTACTCACGGATGTGTTTACTCATGAATTATCACGTGCATCTCGCCCTGTTGACTCACAATGGACTACACTTCCTTGCTGATGTAATTTTCCCGCGCCAACCACCACCACCACCACCACCACCACCACCCACTCTCTGACACTTCATCGGCGGCTGCTCCCCTGCACATTTGATGACTCCCCAGATGAAATTTAGGAGGATTTTGCCCAGCCGAAGGTAATTAATTCTTCAATTAAAATGTTGTTAAACATTTTTAATGAGTAATTGGCACTGGGGAATCGGATACAAAACTATGTTTAACCAGAGACAGACAGACAACACGGATGTTTCAAAGTTGGTTTCTGCAAATCTGTTCGTTGACCCACTTTTTTTTTTTTTTCCTCCTTGCGTATTGCGCGGCGCAGAAATATAAATAAAAAATCAAAAGTGAAAGCGTCTCCTGGCACAGAGGATGTGTCCTTCATCTCAGGTGACTACTGCTTCATTTGGCTGCTCCTTTTTTTTTTTTCCTCCACGCTCCCTAATTAGGGCACGAGACGGCACACAACAACCTGAGATACAGAGCTGCAGTGAAATGTAACATCACAGTGCAGGAACACCATCCACTTAACCTGATTTCACTTCCACGTGAACAAAGACGAGGACGGAGGGATGGAGCAGAGCATGTTTCATTAATCGCCAGCAAAATGACAGACAAATAAGAACACGCTTCGGTTTTAACACATCCTGGAAAGCAGACGAGTATTTCTTCCCGACACGGTGTATGAAAGGAAGGATGAAAACTCGCTTACTGTACAACCTCCCTGTTACCTGTTACTGTCCAGGTGTGGCCTGTCTCAGTTACAGGCTCCGTTTGGTTGCCATGCAACCAAGTTGTTGGCTACCTGCTGGAAATAATGTTATTTAGCTGCTTAGATCGTGCAAACAAATCTGTGTATTTGTTTTTGTCGCAGTGTTAGCTAAAGAAGACGCAAAATCACGGGGATAACATGGACAATTTTCAGGCTATTTTCTTGCTACTGCGATTTATTAAATATACCTGAGGTATTGGAACTTCCTCCATTTGGGGTATATAAAATGACTATTTCAGGAATATTGAGTATAAATTAAGTCTTTGTTTGTTATGTTTTTTGTTTTCCTGCTCTCACAGACTCATATTCACAGAGCAGGGCTTTTGCAGAGCTCCGATTGTGATTATTTAGTCACATTTTGTGACCATTTTTAAGCCATATCGCCCGCCCAACATTGAATCAAAGTTTTCTTCACAGAATGATTTCTGATGTATTCCTAATTTGAAATTAGGATAATTTCTGGTGAGGATGAGGCCACAGGTTGGTCTCAGATCAGCCATGGTGCTCTTATTTCCAGGCTGCTGCAGCATTTATTTTATTTAAATTTTAATTTTAGTTAATTTTATTTATTAATTTAAAGGTATGTCTTGACTTTTGTTTTTTAAACTAATTTCTTGCATATTTTGATATTTTCTTCTGCCTTTTTCCCATGTTTTTTGCAGCAAATCAAGGCGAGTTGCTCACATTTCAAAGGGTGAAACTAATATATTAATCTTTTAAAACACAGTGCAACATGATTTGGCACGTTATGCCATCGTAGACTCAGACTGACACGTCGTGTTTCAGCAACTTGAATAAATCTGCCTGCCTTGACTCCGCAGTCCTCGTTAGCTTGGTGCTGTCTGCTCCTGCTCTTCTTCTGCTCATCAGTTTAAAACACAGGAGCGTCAGAGGGAGTCGTCCTCTGCTGCAGGAGGAAGTGGCGTTTTGTTGCGTATTCACGAGCTGCAACGTTAGCTAATCATGAAGCTAGTTCAGGAGCCTCAGTTCATTACAGCTCTGCACTCTGTAGGTTCCTGGCATTGTTCTCTCAATTAGAGACTTGTAAATGTGTTGCTTGCTTAATCACCCAAAAAACTGGCCCTTAGGACTTCCCCTTAATGCAACCCCATTAAGAGGGGCCATCAAAACAAAAGATCTGCCTCTAATGGCAATAATCCCTCACTTCTGTCACGCCCAAGCCAAACTTGTATCTTAAATGAGCGATGATGGATGAGAGCAGGCCTCTGTGTCAGAGAGCTTTATTACTGGTGATGGATGCGCCGGGCACGCCGCACACCAAACCTCGACCGGGGCCCCGTCGCCGTCAGAGCCGGCCCATCCCGAGTGAGTGTCACTTAACCCGGCGTCTCTGGAAGTCAGTTGGCCGCTCGTGGCGCTGAGGGGAAACGAGGGAGAAATAAGGGCTTATCCAAACAAGCTCATTAGCACAATTAGCGCTCGTTGCCTGCCGATGGACCCCGGAGCGCTCCTAAAGTTTGACTACACACTGCGGTGACTCGGACTTGGAGTGGCATGGCCGGGGAGGAGTGAGCAGCGAGCCAAAGGCGGCACGTTAAAGCAGCTGGTGCAACATGAACCGTGTGCACAACATTTTATTCTGAAAGCTGTTTGTAAAAGTGATGGAAAATGGTGTTTTTATTGGAATTTTTCTTTGCTTTTTCCTTGAGAACGATAACTTATCAGACTTAACCCTTTGAATCCTCAGTGATTTGACTTGATTTCTCTAAAAAAAAACATGGGAGGAAGGCAATGAGCAACGTAAGAAAAAATTGGCAAGAAATTTGTAAAAAGTTGCAAAAAAAACCCTGAAATCAGCAAAAAAAAACCAAACAAACAAAAAAAATTAATTATAATAATTATGAATATTAATTTTGGATTTTTTTTCCTAGTGTTAAAAAAAAAAATCAATCTACTAAATCTAACAATGAAAGAAGATTTGACCCCAAGAAATAGCAAAAAAGAAAAGAAATAAAAAAAGTACAAGAAAAGTACCTGGCAATTTGTGAAAAAAACAAGAAAATGACCTAGAGGAAGTCCTTAAAAATATATAATTACTTTATAGCATACTTTTCAACATATAATTAGGATTAATAAAGAAATTACCCAAACATTTAAAGACATTTTAAAAAGTACAAGAAAATTAGTATTAAAATGTATTCATTTAATAATGATATTAATTATATATATGTATATATATATATATTTATATATATATATGTGTGTGTGTGTGTGACATAATTTTAAAAATAGATTCTTAATTATTTTAAATACATTTTTTCCCTTTTTTTAAATTCCTAGATATTTTTTCTTTCTCTTTTCCATTATAAGTTATTTTTCTTGTAACATTGGTCTATTTTCTTTTTCCAGTGTATCTTTCCAAGTTGCTTGTTGCCTTTTTTGCATATTTTCAGAAGTTAAACCAATTTGCTCAAGTCTCAAAACTTTAAATGCTTGTGAAGGCATCTGAATGCAGCAAAGAAACACTGGGGTCAATCCAGGTTTCAAGGGGTTAAGCGGATGTTAATTTAAAGGGTGCATCAGCCCAGAGTCGTTACATTGGAGCCTTTTTTTCTGCTGCTAACTGCAGCATTTACTGAGCTCTGGACCAATTTCAAAAGTTATTATTCCTGCGAGTCACCCAGACACAAAAACATGGGAAAAGGATCCAAGTGCAAAATATTGGAGTTTCCCTTTAAGGTTGACTTCTGAAAAGCGACATTTTCACCTTTTTAGTTAATTTTTGGTGTCTTTTTGTGCATCAGTTAAACAGTAATCCTCTGTATCTTCGTTTTCTTGGACTTTTTCTGGAACATTCCCATAATTATTTCCTGCTTTTACATCAAGCAGTTTCATTTTAAGTGCACACTCGACCCCCTGCTGTGCTTTTTCCTGCCTCAACATCTTGTTTCTACCAAAACAATATGAGGAAATATTGTCTTTTGTCCAACCATGGTGCAACTTACTGTGAAATCACAAAACACATAAGCTTCATGTGCTGTATTTATTTTTAAACTGCATTTCATAATAGCCTCAGACTGATTTTATCCTCTATTATATGAGCTTATGTGTTATTTTCTCGCTGTCTGATCCCTCTCTGTGCTCTTCATGACCTTTGACCTTTGGATTTGTCAGTATAGGTTGCTCAAACCCGTCCGTCTAGGAACTGTGTCTTCCTCTGTGGTTCCACGTTCTTCGAGTCTCGGTGTAAGAGCGTCCTCTGAGGGAATCCAGTATACAATGTAAATGTTGTCCATGTGAGCATTTCTAAATACAGCCGCCGCTTTCCCTCTGCATGCTGCACGCCAAGCCGCTGCAGCCATTAAGGTGCGGCACAAAGACACATAAACCCTCTAACGTCGTATTCGTCTTAATTATATATGGAAGCCATTATATTCCCCAGACGGCGCGGTATATTTAAAGAAACCAGAGTCCTTCAAACACTTCTCCTCTCAGGGATCTCATAGTTAACAGGAGATCTGCTCTTAAGGGAGCCTCCTTTGGGTACGCAGGCGGGAAACAGCCAATCACAGCCGCAGTGCCGCCCCAACACTCGGGCTCATTACATATATTTGAAGAAGAACGTTTGCAGATGAGCGTCTCAGCAGAGAGAGGTTTCCTTTCAAGGCAGCAGAAGATAAATTCAGATTTGAAAAGCAAACAGCCTGAAAATATCAATACTTTGAGGTGATTTTTACCTTAAAATTGTCATTCTGGAAATAAATAATCATAGTTTAAAATACAAAGGGTCAGTCCAGTCATTTGGAAAGTCTAAAGTTTAGAAAATCAGCTTTTATGCGTCCAAGACTGTGATATCTGAAGTTGGAGGCATTATGTTTCCGGGTTGTCCATTTATAGATCTTGAACTGAGAAAATTTGGGGTTTCATAGGTCAAAGTTCAAGGTCACAGTAGCCCTGCATGTGTCTCATTTTCGTGATATTTAAACATCTTGGAGGAATTTCCTCAAAATTTTGCACTAACGTCCACTTTGAGTCAAGGATTTACTGATTAGACTGTGGTTGTCATAGGTTAAAGGTCAAGGTCACTGAGACCTTGTGTCCAGCTCAGTCTTGTGAATGCAATATTTTAAGAACGCCTTAAGTTTTTTCTTTTTATATATAGCACAAACAGCCACTTAGATACAACTATAAACAGACCTGAATCTGGTTGTCATAGATCAAAGGTCAAGGTTAATGTGACCTTGCATCTGTCCCATTGTCTTGAATGCAATATCTGAAGAAGGCCTTTGGGTAATATCCTCAAATTTGGCACTAATGTCCTCTTGACTCAACAATGAATTGATAGGAATTTTGTTTTCAAAGGCCAAGGTCACTGTGACCTTGCATCCGTCTCCTTTTCTTGAACACAATATCTAAAGAAGGCCTTATGGGAATATTCTCAAATTTGGCACAAACACTCACTTAGACTTAAGTATGAACTGATTAGAATTTGGTTGTCATAGGTAAAAGGTCAAGGACACTGTGATCTTACATATGTGCCATTCACATAAATGTGATATTGAAAGAATACCGTCTTCAAATTTGGCACAAACATCCACTTGGGCTCACCGATGAACTAATAAATACTAGATTGTCATAAGTCAAAGGTCAAGGTCACAGTGACCTTGCATCTGCCTCGTTCTTTTGAATGTGATATTTGAACAATGCTTTGAGGAAATGTCTTCAAATTTGGCACAAACCTCCCCTTTGTCTCAACAGTGAGCTGATTTGATTTAGTGGGTCAGGGTCACCGTGACGTTGTGTCCTTTTCATTCTTGTGAACACAGAACCTTAAGAGGGCCCTTAAGGGATTTTACCTAAATTTGGCACCAACGTCCACTTAGACCCAAGAATGAACTGATTAGAAATTGGGGGTCAAAGGTCACTGTGACCTCACGAAACATGTTTTTGGCCACAACGCAATAATTAATTTGCGAATTATGACAAAAATGTTTAATAGGATAAAATGAAGAAGTGATGGCATTTTATATCCAAGAGGTCAAATATCAACTTCTCTGTGACGTCATAATTTTTTGGAAAAAATGTAGTCGGATACCAAATCGGTGACACGAATCTTGAAACGGTGCTGACTGTAGAGATCTTCGGTGCTGCTTGTGGGGAAGATGTGTGTGCAGCGTGTTTTTAGAAACATGCATGTGTGCAGTGACTGCAGCCTGCCTGCTGTGCAGATGCATTCAGATGTGAGACGGTAATTCCAGTTAAATCCTTAAAAGAGCTCAGCCCTGATTTGGATTTGGTTCGAATCATTCAATTATTCATTTAAGATACTAGAAACTCACTTTTGCAGGTTCGTGCACCACAAACTCAAACTATTTTCCCTTTTCACCTTTGAGAGTTCATTCAAACGTTTGCAGGAAGACAGACACTGGAGGAAAGGTACGAAAACACTGTGCTTCCAGCAGGAAGTGCCTCCACACCTCAGACTGTAATTAAAGGCGTCGCGGAGCGGGGGGCTTTTCAGCCGCATTAGCAAGCGTTTCCAGTGACAGGTAATAAAGCACATCGGTTAATTGCAAATGAATGCACACACCCCCGTTCCATTAGGCATAAATAATTTGGCCACTTGGGTATGTGCCTCCCAAATTACTTATTCTTTTTGTGTCTCAAATTACCTATTCTTTCTGATGTTGCCTTTAGTTGATTAGCGAGCTGTGCGCGACTAGCCATTGGCTTTTTCCAGGTTTTTTAGCCCGTTTCCATTTTTCATAAGGTGAAGGAGCGCTCACATCGGGCTGCTGTGGATTTGTTGTTGTGCTTTTGTTTGTGCACACGAGCCGGGGCGAGACACGGAAGATAATTTATGCAGTTATTCCAAACTTTAGCATATTTCGGTGTGTCTCTGTACGGGCTCTTTTCCACTCACACCTTTTGCTCGGGGACGTCGGATGAATATTAAATAACGTTGCAGTGGCCTTATTGCTTTGTTTTCATCTGGTGCACACATATAGCCACGACATATAAAGTACAATTTTTTACATTCATGAAAGATTTATTTCCCTCGCATGTCTCCGGTATACATAAACACATCCCAGACAAAGGGCTACTTGTTACTGCTGGCTCCTTGCTGTTGATTGCGTGTGATCCTGGTCGATCTCAGAGTTAAAGTTTCTCCTTCTCTTGATCTCATTAGAAGTTGTTTTCCGTCTGAGTGTGAACCAAAAGACCTGTAAATGTAGAGCAAGATGGCTTTCCTCATACATGCATATTATCATGTAAATCCCCTATGACATAATCAATTTTTAATTTCAAACAGCCCTATTTTTTGAAATCCAGAGGAATTTTCTGAGTGTTTCTTTCCTCACATGTACATAAATGACTTGTTTAATGAGTTTCATTTTCAAAACTCTCTTCCCCCCTTTTTTTTTGTCTGCAGGCGCTCTTCGTGCAGATTTCATGTTGCGTTAGAGCAATAGAAGATATGAGTTTTGTCCCTTTTTTGATTTTTTATCACTTGATTTCACAATGTGCAAATAGCTTTGGGTGACCTGCAGGCATGGCAGGGGATTGTGACGGCTGGGAGATGCTCGTCCAGGCTGCATGTCAGCAATGTGCATGGTTGTTATTCAGAGATGTTAGCTGTCTCCTCGATACTTTTATATAATGTGGACGTTTTGTTCTTTTACATTTTGCACCTCGCAGCGGGGAGTCAGATCAGGCGATGCTTTTGTTTTGATATCCATTGTTTGATTGTTGAGATTTAGGACGAGTGCACATCAGCGTCTTTGTTAACCTCTGCGAATTAAAGCCACCCTCCTCTGCGTGGATTTACAGAGATGTATCCTCACAGAAATGAGCCGCCTGAGGTGGAACATAAGCAAAAAGCATCTTTTATAACAAATAATCTGGAGAAAAACTTCCTGCAGTTCACTGTATCCCAAAAACAGATTCATGTTTATCAGATGAAACAAATTTTCTTATTAGCAAAGATATTGAATTTGATGTTCAGGATATTCAGTAAGTGGGCAGAACCAGCCTTTCATTAAGTTGCTCGGGGAAAAAAGCTTAAATTTGGTTTGCTTTTTGTGTCATTCACATTGTTCAAAGTGGAATTTCCAAAATACAGCAACAGTCTCAGGTCATTTCAGTGCGATCATGTCATACGAGGTGGAAATTAGAGATGTAAAAGATTTCCATGTGTACAGCCTGCAAGTGTTCACATCCTCCGTGTGCTGGGTCGGGTACTGAACTTGATACTTTTAACCCTTTGAAACCTGGGTAGATTTTCAGGGTTTTTTTGTGCTGCGTTCAGACGCCTTTTTACAAGAATTTTACCTTTGAAATGGAGCAAAACGGTTTCGTTCTTTTTCAAAAATTAGTGAGAAATTGGAAAGGTGACAAGAAAGCAACCTGAAAATTAACATTGAAAAAGGAGAGAGAGGGAGAGAAATATTACAAATTATAATAAAACAGGAAAACATTTTCCAGAAACTATATTTCTGTTTGTTAGAATTATATATTCAAAATATGTTGGTTTTTTAGACAATTTTCCTTTTTTTTTTTTAATTTTTATGGGGTTTTTTTTTTTTTAATACTAATTCTTACTAGTTCCATGTTTGTTTTTGTTTTTTTACTTTCCTTTTTTTTTTTCAGAGAATTTGTCTTTTTTTTAATTTTATTTTTTTTTACTAAAGAAAGCAAGATTTGGGCATTTTCTGTTGGTGCTCATTACCTCACCAATGCGATGAGGATGTCACTATTCAAATGTGCAAGGAAAAGAAAAGCTAACCAAGAAAAACTATCTTTTATTTTTATTTTTAATTTTTTGCAAATCACACATCTCTGCTTCCTCTGAGACATACCCGAAATTGTTCTCACGCTAAGCCCCGGGGACAGACTGCCAGGCTGGAGGATGTAGGGAAGGATTTGGGAGGGTAGAAGGAGGAGTTTTATTTTGTATGGCTTTTAAAATGTTTTGTATAAATAATTTATTTTTTAAATGATAATGTTGAAATTTAGGAATTCAGACTTATTTTTTTTACCACTGTAGTTTTATTAAATATTATTTTTTATATTTATATATATGCCTATTATTTTTTTTTATCAGAGAGAAAGTTAAGTACCAAAAAAAAGTACCGTTGGGTAATGGTAAAGAATTCCAAGTACATTTAGGTGGTGATTTTAATATATTTTATTTATTTATTTATTCAAGTATTTAATTGATCATTTTAGTAACTCCGTGAAATAAACCACAGCTATATTTTGTCCTGATTGGCCCTTCTTCTTAAAATAGTCTGAAATCTCTCCAGTCAGGTCTCTGCTTACCTCGTTTTGGTGAGCAGTTTTCCATTATTGTGAAAACTTTGTCTAATATGTTGAGCAGAGGAGATTTGACAATCAGGATTTTTTTTTAGGAAATATCATCAAAGTGAAGCCCTCTATGCAGATTAAATTTAATTCCCCCCTAAAAATGCAGCGAGACTTTCACCAGTCAAACTCCCAGAAGGAGGTGTGATGGTGACCAGACCCCCCTCCTGTCCTCTCCCTCGCCCCCCGCCGAGCGAGCCCGCATGTCGTCCCCAGGTTGCGACAGCCCTAATTAAAATGTCCTTCCTCATTATCATCGATTGCCCCGCGCATTTTGGAAAACAACTGCAGTGCTGAGCTCTGGCAGCGGCGGCGACGGCGGCCAAATATAGACATGTGACACTGGTCTTTAGCCCCGTCAGATGGTCCCGGTCCGACATGAGAGCGAGAAAAGTGGGGCAGCAGCCGAGTCTCCCCAGCGGACGCTGGACCACAGCTCACACACACACGCACACTGAGACACACACACAAGACCGCAGATGGCCGGTGCCCCATTCCAGGGTTCATCAGCCACACCAAGAAAAAAAACACACACAAGAAAAACAAACTTCCCGTCATTAATGGTATGATTTATTCATTAACAAGTGTGTGTTGTGAGGAAAGTTTCTCATTTATACAATCAGTAACGAGATTTCTAAGAACCTTACTGGACTCCAGTAAAACACCTTCAATTATTAATAATGTAGAGATGCTCCATCGAAATTAGAATATTTTTAAAAAATGACGTCTACGACTCAGTTTTAATTTTCAGATTTGTAGGAAAGGATCATATCGACAGTAGTCATAGGTTAGGGTTGAGGCATGGGGGATGCACTGATTTTAGCACCTGGTTTCATTGGCCTCCATGCTGCTTTCTTCTGTTTACTGTTTCCTGTCTATGATGCCGAATGTGACACACCAGAAAAAAAATGCATACTTGTCTACTGCTGGCAAATAGAGATAAGTATTCAATAGTATTCATATAAGTAATCAACTATTATTAACTTTTTTCCCTGCATTTAAGAACCTGCATAAACTTGCAAATTGGTCTGACTTCTTTGAAAAAAATTTTGAAAATTTAAAAAGTTGGGGGAAAAGGCAATGAGCAACTAGACAAGAAATGCTCCACAAATTGCAAGAATGTAGTAGAATTAGAAAATTATCTGTTATTAAAACTACGAAAAAATGTCTGGAAAACTATACTTTTAATTATCAAAGGTATATTTAAAATTCAATCAGATTTGTCATAATTGCCATTTTTTCTCAGGTCATTATTTGTTTCTTTGTTTTATTTTGGTTTGGTTTGGTTAGGATTTTCTTGCTAATTTGTCGCTAATTTTCTTGTACTTTTAATTAATTTCTTGCTAATTTCTAAGTCATGGCCTTCTCTTAATGTTTTTGAAAGAAATGAAGGCTATTCATCCAGGTTTCAAAGATTTAACTTAAACCTTTTAAATTCAACTTTTTCTCGCTCAAGGAAGACTGACGAGGCTTAATTCCCTTGTTTACTCATCATAAAACACGCGTCATTCAAACTCAACAGAAACAAAACAAAACTCATCCAAACCGTATTTGTTACTCTTGTTAGTAGTGTAGTTATTGACTCCACTGTTAAAACAATCGCCAGCTCCGGTTTGGTTCAAATTAATCATTAATTCACAGAGTTAGTTATTCACCCCGGTCTCTCTCTGCTGGCCGCCAGCTGTTTACAGTCCTTTAACTTCTCCCTCCACCACTAGGTATTACCAGTTGCGGCCAGAGACTGAACTCTGGTGGTGCCTGCTGTGCACTACATACAATAACTTTTCTCTCTGAGAAATTCCTGTGTATTGTGATCCGTCCTCCACCCCAACAAGCCTCCGTATTGGACTGCTCAGGTCCAATAATTGGCCGTTTGATCACAACCCTCCAAAACACGTTGGCTACGAATTACTGGCTGATCATTATGTGAGATATGTATGAATTTTGGTGCTTTATTTAATCATAGGAAACCATACATACGATCTATAGAACAGCCTGATTTTGATGGGAGAAGGGTATAAGGTAGGGAAATGTAAACATGGTGTCCCATTGCTTTATTCATGTCCAATAAATAACATAAACAGTAAACACAGGCGGTGAAGTTGTGGCCGTTAAACCAAAACAACGAGCTGAAAGCCGCTAAAATGCCCCATAGTGCTGCAGAAAACTGCAGAATTAGATCTCAGTCCGTTAAAATCTACATGTGAAACCTTTCGCATTAAAATCATTTGAGCCATTGTTCATGTGAAACGGAAAAAAAGAACAAGTGCAGCTTTATTACTCGTTGAGTTACAGTGGCCTGCAATTGACCTAAACATGAAAGTCACGCTTTTAATGTATCGAAAGAAGGAAAAAGGCTCAGAACTGCAACATGTTGCCATCAATCATTCATCAGCCAATGTGGGCACTGAAACACGTCAGCCAATAAATGATTCATGGGAACATATTGCCTTCCATGAACCTTTTTTCCCTCATTTTACATATTATTTCTGGGAGCCTTTACGCCCTATAGGGAGGCAAAGAACTCGCTCGCCGCCCCTTTAAATACCGGCGTGCATTTTTATCGCCGAGGCTTCGGGCTTTACCCGCTTGACGGACAGATGGACGGACGAATGGACAGACTGAGTCAGGCAGACAGACACACAGGCATGTCAGAGGAGGCACGTTGCCGGCTGGCGAGGCAGGAGAGAGGGAGCATCTGCCGGCGGGTTTGAGGAGCAGCCATGGCTTCTGTGAATCAGGAGCTCCCCTGACGCCGGTGGCGGGCCAAGAAGGGCCGCGGCGGTGCCAACGGGTCAGGGGAATCACAAATGGTTCAAAATATCATCACCTAAAAGGGTCGGACATATCGAAACCTTAACACGTAGCTACAACAACACCTGCATCGGAAATTTAGCCCAAAGTTAGAGCTTCTGTTGGCGTCTGTAGCCATTGTGGGTAATAGTGGTCCTGTTAAATATTTCCTCTTCTACCGTTTATTCAGAACAAAGTAGAATTAAATGCAAAATGCTGAAAAGCAGAAAAGTACTTAAGTATTTCATCATACCCAGTGGATGTGGGGTTTTAACCCTTTGAAACCTGAACAAAGTGGCTTGATTTCTTTCAAAAACACTGAAATTGAACTAAAACTGAACTAAATGAGAAATAACCCAAAAATTGGCAAGAAAAAAAGGAAAAGAAAATGACCTGAAAATAAGCAAAAAGCATCAACAAGAAAACAGCAAAAATTAAATGAAAATGACCTAAAGATAACAGAAAGCATGGTATTAACCCTTTGAAACCTGGATCGACATTACTTTTCTTGTGCTACGTTACCGTTCACAGGTATTCAAACCTTGAGCGAGTTGGTTTCGATTTCTCCTTCGAAAAACATGGGGAGAAAAGGTCAAAGACCAGTAGATTTAATAAATGCATTTTTAAAAAGACGGGAATGACCACTATCATTGTTATTTTTAATTTTCAAGTCGTTTCCTTGTTTTTTTAAAAATTTGTTTTGACCTATTTTTCCTTTTCTTTTACTTTTTTTAATTAATTTTCTTGGTAATTTTGAAAAACTTTTTTGAAGATCTTGTTTTTTTTTGCATATTTAATAAATTATTTTTAAAAAGCAAGGAAAATGTAGAGAAAATAATCACTATCACTATGTTGCACTTTGTTGGTTTTTTACCTTTCTTTTCTTTTGTTTTCATTAATTTTGGGGTAATTTTGAAAACCATTTTAGGAGTTGATTGCTAATTTTTGGGTCATTTACTTTTAAGTTGCTTATTGCGTTCTTCCCATGTTTTTGAAAGAAAGTTTCAGAGGGTTAAAGCATGTAATAACAGAAACTCTGTCTTAAAACTACAAGTGCATAGTTTTAAACAACAAACTAGGCGCCAGAAAGTGAGTTTTCAAAGCCAGAAATTCCATCAGGTGAACTTTAAGCCATCGCTATGGATGAATGACCTCACGAAGCTCCGACAGATGAAATTCTGCTCATTTCGTTCCTTTTTAAAAAGTATTTCCTATTGCCCCTTTTAACAGGAGAGATTAAAAAAAGAAGCCTTTAAGGGCAGAGTGCAGCACAACAGTCACACACGTCCGAATTCCCCAAACCCGATTGCCAGAGCTCGCCCGAGTGCTTCTCCTCCCTCCTGCTGGTTATCTACGGAGAGCCACAGAAACGGGAGCGGGGGGGGCTTACCAAACACAGCCGCGGCCCATTTGACCACAGGGGAGGCCTGTCAATGGCCCAGATAGTTCTGGTAATTTCTCAGCGTTGACTCTGCTGCGGCTGCTGTGTTTTACATATTCAGAGAGGGAATGGAGTATGGGGGGGGGGGGGTTTTTTTGTTCTTGGGGGGGGGGGGGGGGGTTGGGTGGTCCAACGGGGGCAGGGGCGCCGCTGTCGCCTCCGCGAATACGCCTTGAAGTCGAAAAAAAAGGCGTAAGGTAAGGTATATTTGAAATACTGAGGAGTGGGGGGGGAAGAGAAGTAAACAGGATTAGCGTTATCAGGCGCACTTGCAAGGGCACACAAACTGTATATATTTGAGGGTGCAAACACACACACACTCAAGGATTTGCAAATGCAACATGAATAAGTAAAGCAATAAAGCATTCTCTTGATACGCCGGCCTCCGTCGGAGAAATATTACTCCTCTCGGACCGCGTGGGCAAATAAGTGTTTTTCTTAATCTAAGTAGTCAAGCATGATTCTGAATGGAATGATAATTGACCCAAATGCTCCTCTTCTGTGCAGGCGGTGACAGCGACTCATGGCTCATCATGCGGCGAACACGAGGGAGGCGCTTCAATTGCAACCAAACAGGCGATCAGTTAAAATAAAAAAGCGCGCTCGCCACTCAAAACGTCAAGAAAATGAGCGTCCCACCCTCCCCCCCGCGGCGCGCTGAAGAATGAACGTGATTTCCTGAAACTTGTTTCTGCGTGTTTTCTGAATATCACATATCAGAGTTATGTTGAACCCACAACCTCTCCTCCTCCTCCCCCCCGACACACAATCCGAGCGGCGGATGGTGCTAATTTCCAAAACATCATCTCCTCCACGCCGAGTTCAGGAAGTTGATTTATAGACGGTGCTCGTGGAGTTAATTGCAGTGCGCGACACCAATCAGTCTTTGGGGAGTTTTCTAAGGCGAGCGGGCGGATTAAATCGACACCCAGCACAAACAAACAAACAAACATATTCATATCTCCCGTATTTATTTATCAATGTTTTAGATTGCCTCCGAGATTGCACTCTTTTTTTCTTTTTTTTTTTTTTACCCGTCGAAGATTCAATAAGTTGACAGAAACATTGTCAGCGCCGGGGTGTCGCTTTATATCGGCGCCACCAACAAATCAGTCTTTGGAAAAATGGAAATGTATGTGTTAAGCACGCCCAAGTGATGCACCCCTCCCCTTGTTGCATCCACGAAGAGTCGCTCCTCCAACGAAAATGATCATGGTTGTGTTCGGAAGCATTCATCTTGATTATAGAGACAGAAATGCTTTGATAATGATCTGCGGGAGACGGTCGTCAGAAGTTTGTCAAAAAGCACTAAATGTCAAATCCCCGGCGGTGGTATCTAACTATCTGGTGGTGTGACACAGCCTGTCACGCACACACACACACACACACACACACACACATTTGCACACATCTCCCCTCCCCGGATTTGGCCAATGAGACGTACGCCTCTTCTTGCCTCCTTACTGTATTGCAGCGAGAGAGAGCTGGAGTGGAGAGCACGCAGCTGCAGAGCCACAACAGCAGCAGAGGCGGCGTGTTTGTGTGTGAGGTCGTCTGGCAGAACACGTATGTTCAGGGACACAAAAACACTGCGGGAAAATGGAAACGGGATTCGGCGCATTTGTTGCAAAGCTGTCAGAGCTGTTTGTGTGTTAAGTGGTTCCGTTTGTTAAATGGGTTTCCGTCAGAGCGAGGAGAGAAACGTTTCGTTCTCGAAAACAATCAATCACTTACGGATTGATTTTGAGCTCTGAGACGGATTTCGGTAAAACGTTTGATGTCAAACAGTGGAGTGGACATTTTAACCCTTTGACCTCTAGCAAATTGCTTTAATTTCTTTCCAAAATGTGGAAAGGGCAGAAATAAACCTGGCAAAAACTGTGCAGCAAATTGCAAGAAATTAATAGATTTGGGGAATTATGTTTTAAAAACGTAAAAAAATGTGTCCAAAAAGCAATATTTATAATAATGACGATTATAGAATAAAAATGATTATTTCTAAGCACTTTTTCCCTTCCTTTATTTCTTTTTTTTTCTTGAGTTGCTGCCTTCTTTTTTTTTTTTTTTTTTTTGAAGAAATCAAGCCAATTTTCTTGGCTTTTGGAAAACAGTGAGTCTTTTAAGTAAAATATTGATATTGGTCCAATAGTTCAAGAAACTCAAGCAGCCAGAAGTTAGAAAAGGTTGTAAACAAGCAAAAAATTCAGCCTGATCAAACCAGGGGGTCCCAAACTTGGGCTCTGGATCAATCAAGGTCACAAAATAAATCTGAAAGGTCAAAAAAAAGAAAGATGACCTCAGTGTTTGCAAAACTTTTTTTTACCAGACAGATAATTGGTAATTTTCACCATGACAAACCTAAATGGAAAAGCTTTTAATAGAAGAACTGTAAGTTCAAAATGCATGTTTGAGGTTTTATTTGAAAGGTAACATCTTCTAGTTTCTGAAAATATGATTGTTTGACCTGCTGCAAAAATAAATGTAAAATATATTATTTTAAACATGACTTGATTCAGAAGAGCTTTTTCTATTTTTCTATGCCTCCATGCTAGCAGTAAACGTGCCTTGAGGCATTTTGTTTTCGATTTTTCCATCCATTTTTCTGTCCGTGCATACGTCAGTCCATCCGACATCTTGTGGAAATCTCTTAAGATTTTGCACAAAAGTCCACCTGAACACTAAGATTTTTTTGGTCAAAGATCACTGTGACTTGTGTCTCATTCTGGTGAACGCAATATCTTGAGGGCAACTCGAGGGAATTTCTTCAAATTTGGCACAAATTTGAACTCAGCTCGTTGGCAGGGAGATAGATCAGACTTTTTAAAAATCAGAATTGGTCAAGAAAATTGCAATCAAGCTGTTTCTCATCTTCCATCATTTGTGTCTTTGAATTATTCATCTTAAACATCTTTATTAACGTATTTTATGTTTTTATAAAATGTGTGAATGAAAGTGAATTCATGACCGTTATTATCGATCTTTTACACGCTGACCTTTCTGTTTGTTGTCTCTTATTTTCATGTTTAGGTCGTGTGATGATAACGAGCCATCTTCATTAAAAGTGGGCAAACTCCAGCTGCTGATGAAAACCACGAGATGTGACTGAAAGCTCCGGAAAAAAGCCAGTAAGTGGACATTGAGTTTTCTCTTCCTGAATTGTGTCCAAACAAAAAAAAGGTTCATATGCTGTCCAATTAACCCTTTGAAACCTGAGTAAATTTGCCTATTTTATTTATTTATCATTTGTTAAAAAAAATGAAAATAAAAAAAAGGAAAAAGGCACTGAGAAACTGAAAAAGCAATGACCAAAAAGTTAGCAAAATATTATAGAAAGAAAAAAAAAAAAAGTTAAAAAAAACCCTCAAAGACATTTAAGGAAATAAACTGAAAAACAAAAGTTTAAGACGTCAAGTAAATCACTTATAAACTCTTACTAATCCTGTTTTGGGTACACGGTAGACGAAACATTGAGTGAAATAATGAAAGCTCTGTTTTTTTAAATTTAACTGACCTTCATTCAGTTTATTGAAAGGGTTATCCCATAATTGAAAACTAAAAATAGATAACTTATTTAACTTTTGGGGGGTGTCTTGATTAATTCCAAAGACAAAGAAAAATTGAAATCCTAATAGTCAATAAGATGTAAAATCTTAGGTTTCTACACGCAGACGGACCGGAGAGCTGCAGAAAAGGTGACCGAGTGTGCAGGTTTCTGTATTTCTACATCCAGAGTTCATCGTGCGCTGAAATACAACTCAATCAGCTTTTGTCTGCCACAGAATCACTCCGTCACACGCCGCGCGGCAGCTTTATAATTTAAATGTTAATGACATCACAGGTTTCACTCCTCCAGCCTGTAGCTGCAGGAAGACTCGATCTCGCTCACAGACACCGACTGGCAGGTACTAAACGGTAAACGAGTGGAATTCCTCTTTAAAATGCTAATGAGGGCTGAAATCTGCGTGTGAATGCACTTCACAGCCAGGAGGCCACTGTATATGCATGAGCGCTTGTGTATGTATTTGCAGCGTCTAAATGAACTGCCAGCTTTCAATCCGATTACGCGATGTGACCTTTTTAAAGCAGCTGACATAATATACAGGACTTAGTTCATTATTGGGCAACTCTGAGGCTTTTATTTTGACAAGTGAGATGGCAAGAAAGCGTTTATTATTATAAAAATTGCACTTTGTAGTCGATTTCAGGCCCTTTTTGACAATCCTTTCCATCAGTTTCTTACAAATCTATAATATGAGTTTTCCGCCGGCCGCCCTCCCCTCGTGCTGGTTTCGTCTCCGCATATGGCCGGAGCGGGCGCCGCCCGCAGCTCTCCACCACCGCTGACAGCCTCCCCGTCTTCCCAGAGAGCAGGCAAACATCTTGAGCGGGTACAAACGTGGACCGACCCTCCCTTTGGCTGACGTCCAAACTCCGTCTCGCGTCTTCTGGGAGAACAAGAGGAGAAATGGAACAACTGGTTTTAATGAAACAATTACAAGACACTAATTATTATGTTAATGTTTTGCTACTATCATCAGCCACCGCTAACAGCCTCCTGCACCTAGAGGTTCAGAGCCTGCCGCGCGTGTGCTCGTGTGTGTGCTTTCTTTTCAGCTAGGTGGGGAAGATGGACGTTTTTCAATAGGCGGCCGTGTGTACGGCAGGAGTGTGTTGAAATGTAAAAAGGGCCACAAAGCGCCGGCTGTTGTCATTGAATGTCAGGTACATTAATTCCCATAATGCTCAGTGCAAATAAATTAGCAGCAGGGTTGCCAGTGATTCAAAGCCATCAGTTTTAGGTGTGTGTGTGTGTGTGGGAGAGAGGGGGGGGGGGGGGGGCTCAGGAGACAGGCCTGGAGGCGAGAACACACACATGAAGCACAAAACACACACAAATAAACACATGCATCATGCAGACGCATGAATACACACATGTAAACACATGCATCACAGGCCTGCTCTGCCTCCACACACACACACACACACACGATAGCAGCAGTGTGCAGTGGAGGCCATTGTTACAGCAGTTGTACATGTGTCCTGCATTAAAGGATAATTCCACCGTCCTGCGTCTCGTGGAAGCACCAGGTACGACGGCGCTCTGTAAACACACAAATAACAGACGCAGCTAAATTACTGCGACTGCAGCGCGTTTTACAACCTGACTAGATGCATCTCTCCCCACAAACATTCGGCTTTTGTCGGTAGCGTAACTGAGAAAAGGAGTTTTTTTCTTTGACAAAATGACAATGTTATCGCGATACTATATAATCACATTATGATTTTATCACGATAGAATATTATCGCGATACAATATAATCACTATACTGTATTATGATACAGAATTATCACAACAGGATATTATCACAATATGATATAACTGCAACACAATATTATCACATTCACTTCAATCACGATGTAATGTTATTGTGATTTTGAACTAGTCCGATACGCTGATTTACGCAATAATATATATTGCAATATCTTGCTATTATTGCCTTTTTTCAGCTGCACATTAAAAGAAAAACCTTTGATTTATCTCGCTTTAGTCATTTTTATTGCATCAAAATGTATCTAGTGGACTGAACAAGCAAATTTTTTAAAAATTATTCTAGTAGGCTACCAAAATTTGTATTTGGGATATTAATAATATCTATAGAAATAAAAATAAATGCTTGGCGTCCATGTAACAATTCAATATTGTCACACAAAAATATTGCAATACTATGCTGTTTTGATACCCCCCCCCTTTAATCAAGTGATACAGAGGAATCAGTAACAGTTTTGGTAATCATTATATCACATGGCAAAAACAGGGAACTGTTTCTACCTTTTTAAATATGAATGTTTGTTTTCTTCTGAGTTTAAGTCCATTTTATATTGAACGTTTGTGCTAAAGTAGATAAAATAGACATTAGGTTATTATTAAGCTTTTCAGTCAAGTACAATAAAAACATGAAATAATCCCCTAAATAGCTCTCAATATCAAACAAAAGTCACTTAATAAGTTAATAATTTATATTAATTATGTGTGACTAAAAGAAAATAAAAGTAGTTTCTAACATTTGGTGTTTTCTGTCAAATAAATACACTCAGAGTGACCGAACACTGGCTTTTTTTACCTGCAGTTCCTCACATACAGAGTAAATACATCATGACATGTCAACTTATTTAGAGCACGTTGTCTTGAAAAGTTTGCATCTGGATCGGGGTGATTCAGTGCAGCGTTGCTTTGAAAAAGTGGCACTAAAGTAAAATGAATGAGCTGATCTTTGATTGCAAAACATGAGATTTGCAAATCGGGATAATTCTGAAGCAGATTAAACCAAAAATATCTGCAGCAGCAAGTATGCGAATGTTATTTTTGCAGGTTGGGTGAATTGACTCTTGACTTTGATCGCAGGCTGTTTGTTGTTGTTGCCGCGCTCTCGGCCAGGTCTCTTTGGAAAAGCCGTGTTTTTTATTCTCAGTGGGAGTACCTGGCTGAATGATGGGTCAATGAACGGAGGAACAATGTCCCAGACTGTCTGCCATAAGTCAGTGAAAGAGGTGATTCATGAACAGTGGGCACTAGGTCTTGGCTCGGACTCTTTGATTGAAACCTGTTTAGCAACAACTGCTAATTTCATTACATGGTGTCAGCGCACACTGAGCGGCTCCTAAAGGGCCCGCTTTGAACTCTCGGGGCCCAAACAATGACACGGGGCAGTCAGGGGGCCTGATGGGAGTGTGACGGGTCGAAAAACAAAACCTCTCCCCCCACTCAAAAAAACGGGACGGAGGTTTTTCATAATGCTGAAGTCTGTCAAATATTTTGATATGTCCCACACACCATGGTGCAGCTCCTCCTGGGCTTTTTGCCTTTCAGCGGGGAAACAATTGACTTTCTTCACGATCAAGTCGTTCGCCTCCCCGCCTCCAGGCAAAACCTTTCATGAGGAGCCATGGCTTGCCGTTGCAGCTGTTCCGCTGGGGTTCTTCCCATGGACACCGGGGATAAAAACTCTTTGAGGAAGCCACTTCAGTTGTGTGGCCTTGCAGGTTTCTCTTTTTTTCCCCCTCGCTCATCCAAAACTTGGCTCGCAAGAAACTTTTTGCTGTTTTTTTTTTCTTTTTTGGACTGGGTTTGATCTTTTCTTTTTGTCTTTGTTGGTGATGATGATTAACCAGCGCAATGATTACTTCAGTCAGCTCGTCATCCTTGTGCGCTCAGAATCAGGGTAGACTTTGCAGAGATGCAGCCGTGCAAAAATTAAGCACTCTCAAACCTGATTTTCCTCAAATAAGAGTGAAAATCTACCAGTGGGGTGAAATATTTTCATTTTCTCACTTCTGTATCATATTTGATACATAAATTCGTCATCAAAAAGGTAATTATTACCCAAATCACCTTCCGTATCCACTATGGCACATTTTGACTGCCCTCTAGTGGATCAGCAGTGCAATGCAGGAAGTATCGGACTCTCCCAAATTCAAGATGGCTACATTGTGATTCATATGACTTACCAAGCGTTTTACTCATCTTTTGATGAAGGTATGGAAGAATATAAATGTAAATTTTCATTATTTTCAATCAATATTTGCTGGATTTAATTAGGGGTCGTAATAATTGGCTATTTTTTTTTTAGCAAATTTTGCTATCTGAACATTTGTTTGAATTTTGGACAGCATATGATAAGGTGCCCGTTGGAAAAAAAGATGTGCGAATTTAACTAATTCCCTTGATCTGTGATCATGTCAGGATACGGTGCAAATGCTGGGGTCAGCTTAAATTGGGGAGTTATTGCAAATGTGTGTCCAGCATCATTCAGAATGAAATATTAGACATTTTGGCACATGCAGTCTGAAGAAAAATTCAGTAGCTAAGTAAAATTTGACAATAATAATTGGTAAAATTTGGTGAGAAACAAAAACATAAGCACAACTAAAAGGTGAAAATACAACAGATTTATATTTAACAATATGCCTAAGTGCACTTAATGGAGTCAATACAGAAGTCAATAAATATATTCAATAAATTCAATTTAAAATTCATTTTCTTGCCTCGAAAAAAAATCTGTTCCAATTTTTTTTTTTTAAATTGACATAAAAGAAGAATTTACTAAACACAAAACAAAGAAAAAAATCTTGCATATTAAAATAATATGTAATAATAAAGATGATTTCACTTCACAGAGTTAAGTTTCAAAAAAAGGACACAAAAAGTTGCAAGACCAAAATATAAATTAAGAGACTCGGTGAGATGGATATTTCCTGCAGTGTGCAGTTTGCAGCGAGCGAACATCCTCTCTAACAGAGAAAGAGCTGCAGACTTCCAGAACATGCACCATGAAGGTAACTTTGCAAAGTTCACTGCGGATAGAGGAGGCATATGAATATTCATGAAAAATTACCCCGAGCTCGCTGTGGCTGATAGCGGGCCCTTTTCTGCCGCGGTATTAGGCCTGTAAAAGAGATGAAAGGCTTGTGAACCATCCCCACTTCCTTGGCCTTATACTGGGACACAATGGCCAACCAGCCGCTCAATTAGTCTGCCATCTTAGACTGACTGTTTGACAGGTCTAGCTAATTGTTAATCCCGCCATAACTGTTGCTCAGAGTAATTAATCATGTAACAAAAGGGCTCTCAGTGAGGCAACCCCACCACTGCCGATGTGTGTCAAACCAGGAGGCGAGAGCTGAGAGGGAGAACGCGGCAGTAAAGGTTGTCCAATTTACAGCTGAGGTTGATCAACAAATATTTAATCTTCATTTGCGGCACCTTTTGCGGCGGCGAGTTGTTTTTCCCGGATGTAAACAAGTGCGTGAGATCTCCTGGCTTATGTAAATGCGCCGCCGTGTGAGTCCCACAGGAGCGGGTTGCAGGGGTCAAGGACCATTCATCATGAGATGGAGTGTCATTTTCTCCACTTCATACGCAGGCAGCTGCTTAAGAGGAGCAAGAGAAAAGGAGGTATTCTTTGAGGGGCGAAAGAAAAGGCAGAGCCAGGCACAATCCCGGCTTCAGAGGAGGAGATGGCGGGGAGGTGGAGGGTGAATAGGAACACAAGGTGCCACTGTGTCAGAATTCAAATGTGAGCACAACCGGTGATGTCATTCACCTCCCCAACCCCACCTCGAGTCATAAGACGAACCGCATTCCTGGGAACGGGAAACGGACACAAAGAGCCACCGTGTTTTGCAGCTTTGCGATACTGACTCATTCCGCTGTGACCCATAAGTGATTTTTTTCTTCCCCTCGGTGTGTCCAAATGATGATTAATATCTGTTTTCTATCTCTGTGCCGAATGGTCGCAGCGGCAAACAAGAGCACCTCTTGTTCGGATGAAAAAGGAATCCAAGGCTCCCAGGCTATGGGATCTCATAAAGGGCAAATTGGATAATTTGAGGGAAAATAGACAAAGGTCATATCTCATCTCCATCTTTTTTTCCATTGGAGATTTAAAGATATTCATGCATGAGAGTGTAGAATGTGCTCAGAGCTTTCCCAGGCGCCAACAGCTCGTAAGGTGTTTTTCTTGATGCTTCTTTACAATAAAGGAAAAAGGCGTCTGGTCTGATAGCTCACCTCATCAACTATCTCCTCTTGAACGTCTTCAAAATTCTCCAACACTCCACCAAGCATCATTTTCCCTCTGCGAGTGCTAATCAGCCGACCGCCACAAGCATCCGAACAGCGCCGTTTTATCGCAGCGCCAAAAAGGAGGAAAACCTGATGATTTGAGCAACAAAACAAAAGCCTCCGGGGAGCCGCTGGCTGTCCCGCCGGTCGACCCACCTCCACCACCACGGCGCAGGACCAAAGCACAATACCACACACAAAAAACCTGCAGACAATAAACAGAAACAGTAGGAATCCTTCCCTAATTTGACTTGCTCCACAGGTGGTCGCCAGCTGCTTGCGAACAGGTTATTGGGGGCCCCAACGGAGGAGAGGGGGATTTTCATTTTAAGTGGAACAATAGGCTCAGGTCCCAAAAAACCAGGAGGTCGTTTCTTTCTCTTCTTTTTTTAATTTTTTTTTTTTATTTGGCAGTGCCTGGAGGTAAGTCGCAGCTCCACGGCAGCAGACAGTGAGGTCTTTTGTCCCTGCGTCCGCGCACCAAGATGGGGGCTATCAGAAATTCCCCCTGTCTTAGTTCACATGATTCAATGAGAGCCCTGTGTGTCAGTCTGAGGGCTGTTCTTTTCTTGTCTATTCATGTCGTACACCGACGGGAAAGACCCGGCTTACGAATGGAGGCCTGCTTTTACTCACCCAACGAGACCACAAACTGCAGAATTCATTTAACTCATAATTACATGGCTCCTCGGACTGAATGGCGCTTCAGTCAAGACAGAATGTTTGAAGGGTCATCCTCTTAAAAGCCTTTAAATCCTTTAAATTTATCACCATACCTTAGCAAATCTTCTCTTCCAGATTAGTTATATTACTTTAACAGATCTAGATAAAGACATAAAAACAGTCTTTTGTCTTCGGGCTCTTGCTGAAGATGCGGAGGCAGGCACATGGTCATATGCATGTAACTTATCTCGACACAAATGGAAAATCAGTCCAAGCGGAGGATGTCTTGCAGGCAGAGGGACTTTTTTCAATAATCCCTGCTTGGTTTCTGTACGTGGAAACTCACTCCTGATGCACAGACACCTGACCAACCAATAAGAGGAAGTTAGTGCAAGTAACTGTTTTAATGCAATCCAAAAATGCAACAAAGGACATGAAGATGGGGAGAAAAAAGTCTTGGCAATACTGAAATATGTGTTTCTCAACCCAGAGATGGCGTCTGAAAATTTCAATAAAAACTGCACTTCATTAAATAATCCAAGACTCCAAGATATTAAACTCTACTGGCGACCGCTGGGATTGCAACACCACCAGATCTCTGGCACGAGGACCAAAATGAACAACAATTTGTTTTATGCAAATGCAGCACGATATTGTCCAAAATTACAGGGAGAATTGTTGAATTTGTCATTGAAATAGCCTTGGAAAGAAACAGTTTTTCCTGGCAACGGCAGAAACGGTGGTTACTGGCACACAGTGTGTTCATTGGACTCCAGTATTGTCCATTCTGCTCGGTTTAGTTTCTGTCTAATCAAACCACACATCTTCCAAAAGTGAATTAAACCAAAAGTGAAATAGAAGAAGGATGACTTAATCTCATATTTGAGTCACTTTGTTTTTCTGGAACAGTCCCACAAGAAAAACTAAGTGGACTTTTTGTCACCTTGTATGAAAGCAGCACCAAGTAACAGCTGGAGGCCGACGGCGACCCTAAAAACGCTTTAGAGTTGTATTTGACTGAAACTTTCAATCATTAGGGGCCTCTCATCAAGTCATTTTCCATTTTAACCTCCTGTGACCCTGCGTCTTCCTTACAGTCTGGGATTGCTACACCTAACGAACGAACAACTCGGCAAAAAATGTTCCATAAATTAAAAAACAAAAACAAGAAAATGTGACAAAAATAACAAAAAATTAGCTGGTTTTTATTAGATATTATAAAAAATGAAGGACAAATATCAGAAAACGATATTAGAATTTTCTTAATATTATGTTTACAATAATGTTACAGAAAAAAACATTTCTCAAGCTCTTTCTTTCTTTCCCTCTTTCTTTCTTTCTTTCTTTCTTTCTAATTTGATCAGGTAACAGGATCCAGCAGCTTGGAGCATAACAGCTAAAATGTTGAACAAATGTTGCATTGTTTCCTGTTTTGTTTTTGCACAACAATGTTAAGCCGAGAAATCATTAGTTTTACACTTACTTCACGCTTGTGACTATTAAAAATAAACCAGTTGTCCCCATATGAGGACATCGTTCAAAGACAACGCTTAGCTTTTTATACTTATCAGGTCCTCGTCATCCCAAATAGCTCAGAAAAATTAAAAATCCATCCCAAGTAGGTTAAAAAATTTAGCAAAAGTCAGAAAATCAAACTCAAATTAAGAGTAAAACTTAATAAATCTGAGTATTTTCCATTTTAATCGCTGCTGTGAATTACCTGAGAGGTGGGAACCTTTCCATGAATGTCCCCACTTCTTGACGTCTCATCGATCATCACAAACATCAGATATTTTATGCACTTTAATGCTAAATTTAATCTAAAAAATTAAGTACTTTGGGAACTTTGGGCTGAAATTTGCCACAAAATGATGACAGCTCCAAAACTAAATCTGAAATAAATTCTGAATATGCTTGTTGCCTGTAACCTCACAACTTCTCCCACCTATTAATTGATGTATTTTTCATGTATTTTTGTTATTTTTCCCTCTCGAGTTCATTTGGGGGCTGCAGTTGATGAGCTGTGGCGGCGGCGTGCTGTCCCTCGGGGTCACCTTAAACCGCGGTCAGGGAGCTCAGCGTCTCCTCTCGGTGCCCTAAAATAAAACTTTCATCTCCTCTCGTCATCGCATCCTGAACTTGCCCCCACGTCCCTTCATTTAAATTCACACAGCTGATGTTTGTTGTGAACAGGCGCTGTCAGAGAGGATAAAGAAAGGTTACCTGGTGGCTGAGAGCGAGACGCTTTACACCAGCAGATTTATCCGCACTGATGTTTTGATGTCACCACCGGCTCCTCCGGGCGCTTTGCTGTTGTAACGAACCAAACCCCAATCAAATCTTTGAAGTAGTCATGTATGCATAAGCGCCGTCTACCTTAATGCTAAATAATTAGCAAGCGAGCGCGCGGCTCACTGGGATTGCTACCTCAGGGCTAAACTTGCTTTTCCTGCTTTGATCATTACGTTAATTAAATCTGGCTCCCTTGACAGGTCGGGGGCTAAAAAACAGGTAGGTGTCATAGGCACCTCGGCGGAGACAGAAGCACCTGGTGTGTGTGAGCGCTCCAGCTGTCAGCGGCGATGCCTTAAGAGTCAGACGGCGGTGGCGTTAATTCGAACCGATGTCCCAAAAAGGGGAGGGGAGGGGAACAACTCAATTGTAAGACACCCCGATTCTCCGGTCTGGAGGCGGGCGAGGCTGCAGCTTTGCGGCAGCTTTGGCCAGAGGAGGAAAGAAGTCATGTTGTCAGACCTCAGTGTCAGCTCGCGTCATAACCAGCGCCTGAGGGACAAATTAGAAGTGTGTTTCGAGAGATGTGTCAAAAGTGTTCTCGGTCCACATCACAGCAGAGAAATCGTGCGAAGAGGGACCCAAACCAAAGTCAAATGCCAAGGGCAGCCAGAGGAGGGACTCACCTATGATTTATTTAAATCGAGATGGCTCCAAACGACGAATAATTACACAACTGTGCATCCATGTGGAGTCTTTTAATGTCGTTATTCATGCAGGGCGTGAACAGGAGGTCAGCCTAAAACTGCAAACAGCTCATGAATAAAGGGCCGAACTCAAAGCGTGATCCAAACCCTGCAACCAAAGGTCAGGTGGCCTAACCAGACCGGATTTTTGGATGCAGTTTTCTGCTTTATTTAAAACAAACAAGCAAAACTTTATCTATATAGCACATTCAATTCCAGGTGGAAGCACAATGTGCTGCACAAAGTGCAAGGTGCAGGCACAAAACAAAGCCGTTAACCGACCATAAAAGCAAATCGAATCCATTAAATTAAAATGAAATAATAATAATAAAAGTAGCCCATTAAAAAGGGCTTAATACATATGAATTAAAATGAATAAAAAGAGCTAAAAAAATTAAATAAAGTAATATAAATAAACCGATAAAAGATATATGATAACACACAGGTAACACAAAAAAAGAAGAAAATATAATTTAAAGAAAAAAGACCAATAAACCAGTAAATGTAAAAACACACATAGGTTAAAACCAATGAAATAAAATAAAATAAAGAAAAGGAAAAAAAGAAAAGAATAATTAAATTAGTCCACCCCCGTCTTCAGCTTTAAGAGATGATACTGTTCGGGGGCCCAAAATCCTCAGGTGACACGATCCAGCAGCTTGGAGCGAAACAGCTAAAGGTCATAAAATCCTAAAATCCTCCAAACGTGTACGGGGCTGCTGCGTCAGGCCCCTAGTCTCTTGTCATTTTGCAAAAGTGGCCCCCAAGAAAAAAACAGCCGCTGGTCGAACGCAACAATGTTTTCGGTTTTGGTTGCAGCACCGGGCGCTTTCTGCTGCTCGCTCAGCTGTGAGACACGAGAATGGGATGCGACCTACATGAATGTAATCTGCATTTTAATCACCTCAGACCTCATCTGGATCCTGACGGCACGAGAGTGGACACCGTTTAGAAAGATTTCACCAAATCAAACTAAAATCTAGTCTGAAGATAATTAGCAGAAACATGAAACAACTGAAGGAGCGTCTGCACTCCAACTGCAGGTGCATCAGTCCAAAAATTACTCTGCTTGTTAACATTTCAAGTCTGGAAAAAACAAAGTTCTTTTTTTTTAAAAAAAAAAAAAGTGTTTAACGACCGTTAACCCTCAAACTCTGAAAGCGGGTCTGTCCTCGACAGAAGCTGACACAGGCTGCAGGGCAGAAAAATCTCCCTGTCCGTGATGAAAATAAGGCAAATGACATTAATTTCATTTGAAATAATCTAGATTGTGTTTGTTGGATGCGCTCGGATTCAAAAAAACGACTTTCTGCCTGAGCCCAGCGGCCTTTCCTCCACATCCTCATCCAGCGCCCCACACCACAGAGCGTTCAGTAGTAATTAGTGTCTTCAATATGTTTAACCATCCCACATACCTGTTTAATCAAACCATTTTCTGGGCATGTATTCAACCTTCAAAGGCGGCGTTTGAAAAGGACTCGGAAAACACAAAAGCGAGTCGTCTGTGAAGCTCCTTTTGATCTAGATCATTAACGTTTTGGAATCAGAAGTTGACATAAGGCCCGGTTTTGTTGCCGCACTCCTGGATCCGTTTCTGTGCGGTGGAAGTTGAAGATGTTTGGAAAATTGCTCCGATTATAGTGTTCATGTGCCATTTGATACCGGTTCCAAGAACAAGGGGAGCCGCAGCCAAACCAGACTACACCAATAAGAGCTGGCGGAACTGGCCGTCCTTTCATAGACCACATGGTCTCTTTACCGAGTGGACACATTTTATTATCATGGTAATCGACTTTGTAATTTCGGTGTGAACAGCCCCACCCTGCTCCGTTTACAATGGAGAGATCTCAACACCAATTAAAGCCAAGTGCATCAAGGAACAATGAAAGGACAAATGAACTTTAAAAGGCGACAAGTTTGTGCATCAAAATCTTGAAATTCCAGAGAAAATGCGTCAATAGTTGCTGCTGTTTCACCTTCCTGCTCTGCAGCAGCTCATTACAGATAAAACCTTCCTCACAACTTGTGAAAACCTGCTCGCCATCAACATACATTAGCTAAGGTTTGGCCGTACGCATCAAAGACGGATTCCATCGTGGAAAAGTTGTCACGCTGAGGGATGCGTTCAAAGCGAGCTGATGGGAGTTCTTCATCGCTCTCCAACAGGAACATCAAATGACGACACAATACGTTCTTGGACTTCACAAAGACGGCTCGCCCGAGACGGACGGCGCCTCCCACACTGAAGCTCGCTCCATCTCCAAAACCTTTTCAACGCGAGCCCGTCCTCTCTGCCCATCAAGAAAGAAAAAAAAGGCGCTCATCATCACATCGACTTACTCTCCTGTCTATTTCTGTCCTCCTGAAGCGGCGTCCGGCGCCCGCGCCCACGGGCAGCATTTCTGAAAAATCACAAGAAATTCATTTCCTCCCTGGATGGAAAATAACAAAGGCATTCCTCATGACAGGCCGCTCTTCCTGTCATCTGCAGGCCACAAGTCAACTGATCTATTAATAGCACCCCCCCCACCTCCTCTTTGCTTCTTTATCACAACCAGACTCTCATCAGGTGATTCGATTAACAAATTACAGACGGGCAGGAAGTCTGTGAGGAATTTGGGCAAAGGTAGAAACAGAGATACTCCGCAGTGTGTTTTTTCGGGGGGTGGAATGCAGTAGTATACGGCATTAAATATTCAGTTTGATTACTCTTTACTCAGTCGCAGATTCCTGACCTAGTTCAGAGTAATTAGGTTTACACTGTTCAGCCACTTTAGTAAACAAGGATATTTTCCTGGTGAGATAACTTTGCATCGAGCTCGCGGTATCTGGGCGCAGAGCCTCAGCGGGGATTATCTCCGATCTGAAGGAGATACCTATCTGTTCTGGTGATATTTCTGCCTTAATAACAGCTCTCCGTCCCAACAGGGCGGCACAGAGAGAGCTCGGTGTACTGAGAGTTTCAGGACATGTTTTTAGTGCATTTATCATCGTTCGTGCTGTAAATATTGTGTTGTACGTCGCTTTGGATAAGAGCGTCTGCTAAATGAAATTGTAGATTGTAGATTGTAGAAATACTTGAGTTTTTGTGGAGCAGGTGCTGCTTTTGTTTTATTTTACCTGCGGTGCCACATTTCATCATCGATAAAACCTCATTCGCAAACAATTCTTGTCCTCGGTGTTTAAGTTACATATAAGAGTTTAAATTAGGAACACGCGTTTGCAATGTGATTAAAGTCCGTACATATCGCGTTAATTGTTTATTTTTGCCACCAGCAAATTGGCTTGCGCTCTGTCAAAAAACAGCAGAAGAGACAAACAAAATATCAAGAGATGACCAAAAAAATTGCAAGAAATTAGTAAAAAGTTAAAAGGAAAATTATCTGCAAAATAAGCCAAACAAAAAATGATGCATAAATCAGACATTTTTTCTTCACCTTCACCTTCACTATTTATTAATTTTTTATTTTTTGCAAAGTTTCTTGCAGGACATTTCTTGCCAAGTTGCTCATTGTTTATTGTTTTTGCAAAAATGTTTTTGAAAAGAAATCCAGTCACTTTTCTCAGGTTTCAGAAGATTGAAATGCTTGTGAAAGGCATCTGAACGCAGCACAAGAAAGTTGATACAGGTTTTAGAGGGTTAAAATCGCATTAATTAACAGGCTGACATTCCCATCTTTAACCCTTTTAAACCCAAGATATATATATTAAAATAAACGAATAAATTAAAAATAAAAAAAAACACTGTAACAGTTTCATTGTCCTCCATACTGCTTTCTCCTGTTAACTCACCTGGCTTATCAATGACATCAAAAGTGGCACACTTAAAAAAATTTAAAAAAAATAAAAAATTTAAAATCACAGAAAGGCGTGTTGTTGTGCTGCAGAGCCGTGTACACAGCTCTGGTAAACTGTCAACAGGAAAGCAATCTATTGCCTATTTTAATGGGGTAACCATCATTTCAAAACCTGCATACATGTGCTAATTTAGATGGAAGTTGTGTCTTTATGTTTTTGGTTCTTTTCAAAAGTTTCAAAGTGCTCTTAAATTGGATTTTTCTAAAGGAATGGTTCATCCAAATTACATTATAATCACATTTTCCCTTTCACCTCTAGTGGAAGCATGCGGAAGGGGTTTTATTTGGCCAGGTTTTGAAATATTACTGTCAGGAGATTTGAGTTTTCATACAATCATGCTGAGAAACTGGGACATGTTTTTGGAAAAACACACAACTGCTGAAGTTATTTTCAATATCTGCGAGCACTACAAACAAAATTCCATTCACTTCTATTACATTATGATGAGGTCAAAATTTTAGGAATATCTTAGAGCTGGACTGAATATAATAAGTTTTATTTTTGGCGAATCAACCTTTTAACCAATCAAATCAAAGCAAATTATGTTATGATTGGCTACGTTGTGTCAAAAAAAAAAGTATGTGGCGTTCTTATTCAAACTCGTGCACTGAAATAAAAATGTACAAACTCAGACTGGTTTAATTGTTATAAATCGAACATTGGGGAAAGGGCAACTTGGCCAAAAATAGTCCACAAAATGTGAGTAATTAGTAATAAACCTGACCTGAATTATGGGAGGATTATTTAAAAAAAAAAAAAAAAAAAGAGAGAGAGTAATGTCAAACTGTAAACTGTAAAACTATATGGAACAAAAATTTGTACAAATATATATTTTTTAGGGTAATTGTTTTTGTTTGTTTTTTACTTTTAATTATTTGTCTTATTTTCAGGTGAAAATTTAAAAAAGTTATTGTTAATTTTTCAGCGAAGTGTTGGTAGGTTGCCTGTTCCATGTTTTTGAAAGAGATCAAACCAATTTGCTAAAGAGAAAAGACAGATAAAGCCTCAAGGATAGGTTTTTAAAAGGGGGGAGATTTTTAGGAAATATATATATAAAAAAAACAGGAAAAATTTATAAGTCATAATTATTTAAGAATTATGTATTCAAAATTATGTTATAGAAAAAAATTGTACAAAAATAATTTTTTCTTGATCTTTTTTTTTATTTTGTTTTTGTCACTTTACTTTTTCAAGACGATCATATTTATAATTAATCTAATTATATATTTAATGTTACAGAAAAATGTAAAAGTAAATGAATAAATATTTTCTTTTAGGCACTTTTTTCAGGTTATTTCTTATTTTGTAGCTATTTTCAGATAATTGTCTTGTATCTTTTTACTAAATTCTTGCTAATTTTTGGGTCATTTCTTCTTCCCAAGTTTTAAAAGAAATCAAACAAGTGTGCTCAGGTTTCAAAGGGTTCGTGCTGGACAGTGCATGCTTTACCATCGTGTATTATCGTTAAACGATCGACTCCCTCATCCTCTCCAATGTAAACGCACATGAACACGACAGAGTGTGTGCTACAGTACATCCGTCACCCATCAGCGAGCGTGTGCAAACTCCGAGGCAGACAGACGGTTGGCCGGTCCATCACAACAGTCGATCGTACACTAATATCTCGGGGCATCAGCAGCTATTCCAGAAGCAGAACTAACAAGTTAAGCCCAAACATTGGGTTTGCACGGCAGTGGAGGGGGGGGCCGCATGCATACATCAAACAGAGACGGTCGGTCAATATTGGGGTATGGAGAATCAACACGCTTTTTTTAAAGGAGAGGCTTATGCTCAAACATCACAGTGCCAGTTGCCGGGGCCTGAGCATTTCCCGAGGCCCGGATCGCCATTTCTCATTTGTTGCATTAGCAGGAAAGACGGCGTACAAATAAAATTTCCCTGAGCAAGGGAGGTATCTTTGCATACAAAACAAGGCTGTGTGTAATTTTCAACGGGGCGAGAGGGGAAATGAAAGTGCACGAGGGGGAAGGGGGTGGGGGGGGGGGGTGCACCTCCATCAGCGCTGCGGACGCAATCGGCAAAACACATTTAGGAAATTAGCATTTTTGAAATAGTGACTTTTAAGAGGCAAACAGTTTTGCTGATATGAGCGTGAGCGGGGCGAGGGTTAGATGTGGAGAAGGGGGAATGTGGCGTGTAATGTGATTACTCGCACCGCCTTCATTTCACCTGCACTCTGAGGAACAAGGGCTCCAAAAGGGTTCATCCTGGAGGGCCGAGGTTCTACCTGGAGCCATTTGCTTCAGAAGAACCCCTTTTTTTAAAGCAAGGGGTTCTTTGTTAGACAAAGAGATCCGTTAAGAACAAAACCACAGTTAGTGGAGGAGAGATCTCTGGGTAATGTAGTCAGTTACTGTTTTCAAACACCCCCAGGTGGGTTCTGGAAGACACACGTGGATTATAAAAGGGTTCTTGGTAGAACCTCTTGTGTGGGTTCTGGTTGAAACCGTTGGACTAGAAATAGATTTTGGTAGAATCCCCTGGGTGGGTTCTAGAAAGATCCGCTGAAATTATTATTATTTCCAGGATTTTAAGATATATTTTTGATTTTAGGACATTCCTACTTTCTGGGATTTTAGGAGATCTGTCCAACTTTAGGACGTTTCTAGGATTTTAGGACATTAAGGTCTTAGCCAGGACCTCTGTCAGGGGGTGCAGAAATCCTCCACTGGCACTTTTTTGATGAACAACTATTTTGATGCAGTTTTATGCAAAAAAAACAATTGCCAGTGTGAATCACTACTTTAATGGTGAAGCCGAGGAACTGTATATGGTTCTAGTTAGCACCTTCATTTCTAAGCGCGCAAAGGCACTTTTCTTGTATGCTTTCACAAAAACAGCTTCTTTTTTTTCTTCTTGATCTCACCTGAGCTGAAAGTCTTCATGGACGTGAATGTATGAAGTCTCATTAGGTGTAAATTTGAGAGCATGCACAGCAGCTTGCGCCATTCAGTATTAAGGAGCCGAATAAAACGTCTGCAGCCATTTCCGCCCCAAAAACAGACTCTACTTTTACTCACACTTCATTTTTAGAAGCCCAATTGAGCTTTATTGGCCATTCTCTGAAGCGCAAACACGCACAAACAGCCATTCCTCTTCAAAATATTAGAGTCGGTGCTGATTGCCACCACCTGCGTTATCACACAGGCTACCAAACAGATGCAGGGGAACGACTTCGGCGTGGAAAGCACAGCTGAGACGTGGCGTCGAATCTGGCAACGAGAATCTGTTTGATCAGCAGCACAGAGGAGAACTCGGCGCTGATGAATGTCTCCCAGCTGAAGACATGAAAAAATATCCCGTCCCTGCCCACAATGTAAGATGAGAGAAGACACCTACGACTGCTGCACGTGGCCCGGCCACTAAATAGCACACTGCCGGTCAAATATAGTGCCGTGAAGCTGCAGAGTATTTTTGGTGCCGGGTGTGATGTGAACCGTCTGTTCTCAGTTTTCCTTTCTGGAGGATTTACGATGAAAACTATACAAGGCTGTTGTCTGTGTCGGATATGTGCATCCTGGGCCAACAGGCTGCACAAGACATGAGGTCATTTTTTAATTTTAATCAAAATGAAACGCCAGAAGAAAACTAAAGCACATGCAGTTGAATACCTGCAAGCTTTCGTTATGCAAAAACACAAATCCCACTATTTAAATGTAATTTCTGCATGTGCATGACAGTTATTGCTCCTTTGAAATGCCATTGAGACAACAGTCATGCAGTGTCAGCAGGAATAGTTGTTTCTAACGTCGGTGGCTGAGGTTGCTTTCACACCTGTAAGTCGGTTCATTTCGTCCGGACCGAGGGGAAAAAAATCACACATTGTTGCATTTTACTTCGAGGAGTAAACATGAGGTTCCACCGACTGACAGGAAACTCTTTGATTAGACAGTTTCGGCGTTTATCCTCCTGCATCATCAGGACTGACGTAGGTAAATAAACTCAGCTGACAGAAGCATGCAGCACTTTAAACTGAAGTGTAAAACAGGCTTTTTTCAGCAGCTGCTGGAGACTCAGGTTCTTCTGTTGAATGCAGGTAAAACTTTGGGTGTGAGTTTCAGCTGATCCTTTTTGTGCAGAGTTTGCATGTTCTCCCCGTGTTTGCGTGGGTTTCCCCCGCCACATCAAAAACTTGTATATTAGATCGATACACCTGTCAGTGCTCCTGACCGAGGCGCCGGCACAAAACATGCCCTTCCCTTCAAACCAGTTCTCACTGCGCTTCTGAACTTAATGCACCTTTCAAGACCTTTATCTTTTCATTTCTTACGTAGTTTTACGCAGAAAACACTGAAACGCTTTTCTTTTCTTACATCACCTCTTGTCACTTTGCATTCAGGTGTGCGAGAAAATAAGTGAGTCGTGCAGATTCCCGCGGGTTCGAGCTCCGCTGTCGCCTGAAAGGCAACACACTGCATCGATGAAGCACTCTCCCTCCACCTCTCCCTCTTGTCATGCCAAATTGTGTTTTACAGCATCTGTTCATTATAGATGGCCGACATGATGGATATGGTCATAATATTAATGTAAGACTGACACAGCAGAGACATGAATCATGGCCGACTTTATTTCAAAGCCGGCGTTTCATTGGCCCGCCACTAAAAAGTGATATATAAATGTCAGCGAATGGCAGCCGTAAAGCATTATGAAGTACATTTGATGGTGCATTTTCACCGTTATCAACCCGCTGTTATTTACTAATGTGTCTTCTTCATGTGACAGCCGCAGTGGACGTCCATGTCAGTGTCGTTTGCAGATTGTGTGCTTAAAGAGACTCTACCTTTTTGTCTGTTTCAGGTGGCGGTTCAGCGGGGAGAAGATGAGAAGGTAAGAAAAAGGATGTTGTCATATTCAGCGTGCGCCTTTGGGTACGGAGGCCGAGGAGTGACTTTAAATTGAAAGCATTCAATCAAATTGAAATTTCATTTCCCATGTGTCTGCGATGTGTGACAAAGGGCCATTATTCATTTCAAACGGAAAAGTCAGCGGTGTTTATTTCTGTTTTTAAAAAGTATCTGGTTAGAAAAAAGAATCACAAAATCCAGGTGAATATGGTTGATTTAAAACATTTTTTTCATTTTTCTCACCACTGTCTTTCTTTAGAAGCATATTTGACAATAATTATCCAATTAGTCAATCAACATAAAATTATTTGAAAACTATTTTGATTATTGAATAATCGTTTAAGTATTTTTTTTAAGCAAAACAAAACACAAAAAAAACCTTTTGCCGGGAAAAAAAAGATATTAGGACACCCTGGTGACCACGTCATTGTAACAACTTGTCATCCTTTCCGCTATCAATAAAGGAAAAAAATAGCGCCTGCTAAAATATTACCATTTTATTAAAATATTAAAATTAAATTAGGTGTTTTTCAGATTAAAATTGATTAGGTTACGCTATATTTTTTTTTTTTTTTTTGTTTAAATAAAAAAATCTATAAATAATTAATATCTAAAAAAAATAGAACCTTCCCTTGCACTTAAAAAAGCTTGATTTTTATATATTTTTAATGCACTCTGACACACTCAATTTGAAGCCTGGCCTGCAATTTTAGTGTCAAATAAACAATGACATATTTTAAACTAGATTGCAAAAGCTGAGTCAGAATTTTATTTATTTTTTTGATGACGTTTACATACCCTCGAATTTACAGCTGCCGAAAAAACGATAATCCAACATTAATATGACGTGATCTTTGGCAGAATCCTCAACCCCAAATTGCTCCTGATGGCTTTGTGTGTGATTGGTTCCTGAGTAGCAGGTGGCACCTTGTACGGTTGCCACGGCCACCAGTGTGTGAATATGTGTGTGTGAATGTGACTTGTAGTGTGAAGGTGCTTTGAGTGGTTGGACTAAGCTTCATTAGTGTTTTTTTGTTTTGTTTTGTAACTTTTGCAGCCACAGTACTTTCAAAGGTCATGAAAACTTGAGTGCAAAATGTTAATTTTGTTGCACATCATCACTTTTTTATAAGCTTTTGTCACCTCTGGGCTTCCATACAGTGTGGACGGATAAGACGTCTGATGTGCTAATTGTGCATTACGATGAGTTTCTAAATGACTGAAGACACTCAGTCTTGCTGGTGTTTTTTGTTTTGGGCTGTTTTGAGTCCTCTCTGGCACTTTCTGAAACATCAAGCATCAGATCAAAAAACTTCTACTCAGAGATGATTCAACAGCTTAAGCTTCAATTTCTGACATAAACTTCTCCAAATCAATCCCACTTGAACTTTGCACCTCTCCTAAATTTGCACAGATTCAGGTCTCGTTCTGAACGGCATCACTGAGACGAGCGGTAAACAGCAACGCGCTCTGCATCGCAAACACCTCAAAGCTGCCTCAGCCTGAATGCGCTGCGCTCCGAATGCATCAGTACAGATTAGTGTCTACCTGCGCGTAGTTGTAAGCAGGCGTGTAATCCTCCCAAATACTGAAACAGCCGGAGAATGTGATTACCTTCACACACTTTAGGTTATTTAATGCAAAAAAAAAACAATGTAACATGCAGTAAAACTTGCATTTATTATTTAAATCCACTGCAACCAAACTGCCCAAAACATGATTATCGATAGACTTCAGTTACAAATGAACAAAATCTTCTTCTTTGCCATCTGTCACGTCAGCTGCATATATGATACTGTACAGAGTATTACAGTATAATGAAATATTTAAACTTTTTAATTTAAAAAAATGGTTTAAAAGGCTTCACACGGCACATTTTCGGCCAAAAGAACTTCAAATTGGAGCTGAAACAGTTCATTCACTGCAAAAACTGAGGTCTAAGTAAGATCTGAGAAATACATATAAGAAATATAAGAAAAAAAATATAAAAAAAATATAAGAAATATCTTAAATCAAGGCAATATATGCATTTTTTTTTTTTGTTAGCCAATTTTATGACTTCTTTTAAGTCGTTTTGTCCCTTTGCAGCATTTTTGTGTAGTGTACCTGTGCTGGTTTTAGGATTTTAGGACAATTGCATTTGCTAAGTTTTTCTTCATATTGAGAAAATAACTCTTAAATCTTGTATCTAGATGGATGTATTTTAGTCTGGCCGGGCTAGTTTTCAGATATTTTAGACAAGATATTTTTACCTATTTCCAAAAGTCTTATTAGGAGACATTTTCCTGCCAAATGTTCTGTTGGCAGATAATTTTGCTAATTCTAAGTATGTTTTTTTATTGCTTTTTCTTGATTTTAGAATTGACATTTTATAGTGATACACTGATTTGATTAATCTGCTAAAACAAATATTCTCACCCTGATTGGAAATGGCGCATTTTTAGTCAGTTATTTAGCAAAACTTGTAATTTTCTTTGCTTTATATCATTGAAAATTGGATGTTTTGGGGGTTTCTTCTGTTGCTCGTCACCTTTTTTTTAATTTTCTGACCTATTATGAACAGAAAAATACGCGTTTCAGCACCAGCACTGTAGCTGCAGCCTTGCTGTTAACCCTTAAGTGTTTCAATAATCTGGAGTGGAGAATTTGGAGGCTTTCAGTGACAGTGTGGTCCAAACCTTGGAAGACTCTCCACCCTCATATAATGACAGATCTGAAAAATTGAAGCCATATGGATCGCAAAAAAAAAAGCTCTGTTATTGGCTCTGGAAAATCAACTGAATGCAAGTATTTTATACATCTCATCACCTTTTTCTGCACATTTTATGTGTGCATGCAAGTAACAAATGCAAATGCATTTAAGTTTTTTATTTTATCTTTTGTATCAGTGAAATATATCATCACAAAAACTTACAAAAATACAGTAAACACATTGACATTAGGTCATGAAGACAAATATATTACAGTTAAACAGTTTGCATTGAACTGGGAGGCTGAGTTTGACTCCTGTTTTTAACAAAAATAACAAAAGGTGAAGTGATGATCTCGGTTATTTTGATCGAGATTGCGATCACAGTTGTTTATCAAGACTACATTGATTTTAGGGAACAGAGTATTTTTATCTCCCTTTTACATTTAAATTAGCAGAACAAAGCTTTCTATGTTGTGCTGCATTCCTACTAATTAAAATATATTTGCATCAGTATCGTAATATTATATATTTGCAATACCGCTGCTTTTTTAAATGTTTTTGGGGTTTTTCCCGCGGTCACGGTACTGCGATGTGCTGCAGAGTCACTGTCGTGGATGTCTGATGTTTTGTCGTTGGACAAAAATGGGGATTCAGAGAAGTAATGTTCGCGTTGGTTTGATGAGGGTCATTTTCAGGGGCGTAGCAACAAATTCTGGGCCCTCGTGTATAAGCAGCCTCTTTGGGCCCCCCGCTCTCATGCACCTTTAAAGAGAGTTTTTTATCATTAACTCTCTGAAACCTGGAAACACATCACTTTTCTTGTGCTGCCTTCAGATGTCTTTTACGAGCATTTAAACCTTTAAACTCAAGCAAATTGATTTGACTTCTTATTGGAAAAAATAGCTCGGGAAGAAATGTTCCACAAACTGCAAGAAATTAGATTTATACAATCATTTTTTTAAAAGGGAAAATGTAAAGGAAAAAAAGAAACAAAAGCTAGGGAAAAATATATTTATAGCTAATTGTCAAATTGCATATTTAAAATTATGTTCCAGAATTTCAGTTGTATTTGTTTATTTATTTTCTGATTTTTTGTAATATTTTTATTTTTTGACATTATTTGTTCAGGTTTTAAAGGGTTAACATGTTAATCACAATGCAGTTAAGGTCTGTACATGACGCTTTTTTTTGTTTGTTTGTTTTATTTTGTTGTTCTTTTTTTAATCATGTTAAATGCCGTCCGACACTTCTGTCTTTCAGAGGCTGCTGGACTGACTTTTAAAGTTAGAGTGATGATACTGGTAATTGATGAAACCCAAAATAGAGAGTGGACCTTCTGTTAAAGGGAGGTTTTTTGCCAAACATATAAAAATAGAACAAACTCAAAGGAAATATAAGATCTCACACTAATAAAGCAGCAACTGAAGAAACTGCAGTAATTAAAAACAGCCTCTCTCCGCATGATTTCATTCAAGAGGCTCGATGTGACGACTAACACGTCCGCCGCGGCCCGTCATTGGCTGCTTGTGTGTGACGCTGTGGATTGGCGGACGGTTCGTGTCAGTTAATGGCATAATCACTGCAACTTAAGTGGTCAAGTGGCCTGTTAGATGTGTGTGTGTGAGAGCAAATTCCCATCCTGCACCGCTCGCCCCTTCGCCGTGTTACAGTCTGCGGATAAAAACAATCATCTAATATTTTTCCATGACATCAAGTAATGTAAATTACGACGGGGTGTTGGTATGTAGTCTGTAATTACACATCAGCCCCTCCCTCCTTCCTCCCTCCTCTTCTTCTTCTTCTTCTTCCTCACTGCGGAGCGTTCGTGGTTCTCGTGTTGAGGCCTCGATGAGCTCTGCCTCCTCCACCTCCGGCTCTCTGCTCGGCTCCGCTCGGCTCTGCGGCTGCTTCCAGCTCGTCCTGTTTGAAAGACGACTGCTGCACCCTACAGTTTAAAATCCTTCTCTCACTGTGCTGCTCAGCCTGCACACACACACACACACACACACACGCCGCTCCGTCCTTTAAAAAACTCACCAATGTTGATTATTTTAATAAAAATCAGACACAAAGGAGGATTCTCTGGCATCGCAGCGCCACAAAAACAGACGTTCTGATGATATTTTGAGTGTTTTTAGTCAACTCAGACTAGTTTCACTGTTCTGCGGTGGCTTTAAAGTGCGTCCAAGTCTTAAATAATTTCACCAGTCTGGTTTCAGTGGAGAGTTTTAGTGCCCTATGATGGTCTAAATGAAATATCAAAGACGTTTCCTCCCTAATTAGGAGACAGTAACTGTAAATATTTGATCAAATTTAACAATACTTAAAAAAAATGGACTAATATTTTCATTTTAATCACCACAAAATCTTCTCTTGCTTGAATTCTAACAGAGAAATTATGCTTTTTTCCATTTATGACAAGTGACCGTGTAACGCTGTGGTATCAAATATGCATAAATTGTGTTTTCTAATTAGGTATTTTTCTGTTCTCAAAATTAAAACTAAATATTATGCACTAGACGAACAAACATGCACCGGGAAAACAAACTAATTGTTAGTGTCCAGCCCCGAAATTTAAACTCGAGTGAACTTGAAAAAAATTACCACAAATTCATTCAAATTCAGTATTTTAACAGTGTGTGTGCACGGCCATAAATGTGCAGTTCTGCACACATAATGTATGCACATACAGCGCATACAAATACTGCACATGACGTCACATTTCCCAAAATCTAACTGTACATTGTGAGAAGGTGTCACGTAAAAAGACAGTAAACTTCATCAGCGTCATCCTGTTATTTAACACCGATACTATAAATACAATTATATTATTATAAATAAGTAATATAATACTTAATGTCTAAATTACTTACAGTAAATTATCGTTAAATTTCTTAAAGTATTCCACTGTTTAATATGAGGTTTACAGTGTGATATTCGCTCCGAAATGTGTCAGGATTTACAGGTGTTTCTGTATTTTGTATAAACTGTACATTAGTGTTAAAATTTGCAGTAATTCGCTGCAGAGTAATCTATTACAACTTGCATGTTTAAAGGTGTTTAGGTGGATATTTGCAGTGGAAATTTCTGACTGGCCTTTTTTTTTTAGCTCAAGTCTTTTTATTAGTATTTAAAGTGCAGTGTATCAGTGTAAACAATTACAAGTAAATATAATAAAATGAAATGTGGCCGTAAAAGCTTAGAGTCAAGATAAAATACATTTCATTTAAAGCGCAAAAATAGAGAAAAAACGAATAATTAAAATGAAGTAAAAACTGGAAACTATGTAAAATAAGGAGTCAGTATAACATGACAATATCAACAGTGTCCATTTTTTCTCAGTGAAAAAGGTTTCCATATAGCATTAAAATATCTGTATTTAAGTCTTTTAAAAAGGATTAAAATATATGTTTCAGCTGTGTTTGCAGTCAAGACACATAATAATTTATTTCTTTCTCTTAACTCTCTATAATTTTGCCACTTTAATATAATAACTTCTGCATTATATTCTTCTCTGATTCCTTATTTTGGGAATATTTATTTAAATTTGTTTTAAAAAAGTCAAAATAATCTCTAGAAGAAGTAATATTTGCTGATTTGTTTGCTGAAGCAAGACAGAATAAAACTGAGCGATTAAATTACTTTACATTACTATACATCATCTCATCAAGTCAGTGATGGACGATGTGTAATGTTTAAGACTTAATCTGGACAATTTATTGATTACATATAATATAAATATAATATCTGGAGCTTTGCATGTCATAACACTGTGGTGCAGCTAAAATATTTATGATAAAAAAAGCTGATTTAAAGTAGAAGTTACAATAAATTACAGTAAAATGGTACAATTTCTGAGTGTAAAATCAACATATATATATAAAAATAATAATATTCTTAAAATAATTAATCATAATATGTAAAAAAAAAAAATTGCTAGATGTATGTATATTTTTTTAAATGACACAGCACTAATTTCAGGAACCTGTGGGTCTAATTTGAGTTTTATACATTTAACGAATGCTGCTCGCTTTCAGGGTCGCCACATTTGACCTTTTAAAGAAGCATAATATTCCTCATTTTTTACCTTTTTTATGACATGTGAGACTAAAACACACACACACACACACACACACACACACACACACACACAGATCGTAACACTGATTGTTAGCAGAGAGGAACACCACACAAAAACCCCAAACTGGTCGCTCTGTACAGTCCCCCCCCCCCCCCCCCCCCCCGAAACAGTGGCGCCATCAACAAGGGGCTTTGGCTTGTAAATCCCACTTGAGGTAGAGGAACCACACACACACACACACACACACACACTCACACACACACACACACACACACCACACACACACACACACACACAGACACAGACACAGACTCGTCCTGACAGCCAAGTCTGCTCTGGACAGTATTTCAGAGCCCTAATTGTGCTGTTAGACCATCAAACTGTAAATACTGCAGAGGACGAAGCCGCGATAATTACCACAAACTCTGTCAGTTTAATATTTGGCAATTTTTGTCTTTTTTTTTTTTTTAAAGTTAGCTTTAACCTAAATAATAATCATCCCTTTAGTTCAGTCCTTTCTTCTTTGTTTTTGTCGCCTCTTAGACTGAGTTTCTTTTTTTTTTTTTGAGATGCAGATTTTATATCAACATCAGGTTAAAGCAAATTTAAAGTCCGGAAAAGTGAAGGAAAATAAATAAAACCAGTGAAACAGGGACTTGATGTGACTCATCACAGTTGGAGTGACACTAAGCTGTCAGTTTTCTCCTTCAGCAGTCGTTCTGTGTGTCTGTTTTAGGATTTAAGATGCTGATAATCAATATTTTGGGCTAATTTTCACCATCTCCAGATTTGACTATTTAACGGCAAAACTGTTTTGAGGAAAACTCGAGTGTTACCACCCAAAGTTTCTTTACAAAACTTAAAAAAAGAGCAATTGACGCCACACTGATTAGTTACACCCAAAGATTTCCTAAATTGAGCGATTTTATTGCTGTTTAGGACTAAAAACAGTCAAACAGCATTAGATCTATTGGTAATGAAGATTTTTTGATTGATCCATTTCTGATTTTTCTCTTAATAGAAATATAAAACAGCAGCTAAGTGATATAGTCTGAAACTGACCCTGATGCAGTTAACAGTCTGCAGAAAGTGTTTAACCCTTTAAACCTGGAGCAACATCACTTTTCTTGTATTTGCATTTAAACCTTTGAATCTTGAGTGAATTGATGTAATTTATTTCACAAACATGGGAAAAAAGGAAAAAGGTTCTTGGTCAGAAGTGTTACACAAATTAAAAGAAATTAATAGATTTAGAAAATGATTTTATAACATCTAAGGAAAAATGTCTAGGAATAAAATAAAATAGGAAAAAATAGGGAAAATTTAAAATCATCATAATTTATATACATATTTAAATGTTACAAAGTTATTGCAATATTTTCAAGACTTTTTTTTCTACTTTCTTTTTTTTCCTGTTTGTTTCTGTACAAAATCAAACCAGTTTAATCAGAGAATCTGCAGGACGTCTTTATTATTTCCAAATCAGGTTTCTCTCATATTTAATCATTTAAAGTTGTGACTTTTGTGCATGAAACAACACTGCAGACCTTAAGTCATGATGCATAATCATCATAATTAAATCTGTACATATTAAACTATCATAAAAACACATGATCTATATTTTTGCATCATCAAATGAGCAAAACAAGAATACTTCTGCTTGTGGTACTAAATTATAATACAGTATACATCCAAATGGCATATTTAGATCACTATCCTATATATCAAATGCACGCAAAAATATATTAGCGTTAATATCTTTATGACGGTTTTATTCAATGTGATCTCTTTAATCAGTCTACTTAAAACACGCCTCAGTGCATTGTAATTGGATCATTATCATATAAAATTCAAATCAATGACACTATTATATTATTATAGTGGATAATGATCCATCAACATACTGAATATACACACATAATCACAAAACACAGTTAATCTCTCTGCTCACGATACCTCTCTGCATCGTGTTTTAGCTACAGTTTAGAGCCAAATATGCAAAATGTAATTCACTGTAATGTAATTCTGACATGTCATTATGTGCACATGTACTTACGTTACAGATTACAGTGTTTGTTATTCTTTTGTATTCACTCTGCAGCAGTTAAGATGGTTCAAGTTTATGAAATGTTAAATATAGCTGATAAACAGGACTGTAAATGCTTTAATTCTGCACTAATAATGCTGTTAAAAAAGGGACACGAGTTTAGCATCTTACCTGAAGTCCAGTTCACACCAAAACTGACACTCAGACTAAATCAGACAGACTCGGAGCCAGAGTGGAAACTTGCCACAAACACTGCTGATACAAACAACAAAAAAAAGGTCGCATCAAAGCTTTTCATTCAGATCGGGTACAAACTGACATTTCAACCGATCGTAAAAAAAAAGTGAAATGAAGTCTTCAAAGGCAGAACTGACAGCATGAAATTGCAATTTCATCACACGAAGCAAAATTAAACAGATTTCATTCTTTTTCTACGAATTTAATGCAACCATAGTGACTCTTGTGTCAAATCTTGAAGTATAAAGAACATTTGTTTGCAGGACTGGAGGTCAAAAGCCAAATTTAGGCCGATTAATCAAATAATTTCTTCCATTATCCCAACACTAGTTATTTTTCAAAAATGAATAAATGTAACAGCCTGTTTTGGAACATCATGTCACCATTAAGTCAAAGTTTTTGCTTTTATTTTTCTATTACTTAAATACTTTAATTCACTTTTTTGATTGAATATTTGCAAATCTCTTTCAGAGTGACCTTTTTGGTCCTTGCAGGTTCCTGTAGTGGTGATAACAGTATTTGGTGTCAGGAGCATCCACAATAGGAGGTTGCAGGTTTGTGTTTCTTCACACAACTTAGGATACTTGATTTGCAGCATTTTGCAGCTGAAATTGCAAAAATGTAACCAAAGTCACATTGTTGTAAAATCTTGCAGAATAAAGAAAGTTTGTTTGCAAGTCTGGAGGTCAAAAGTCAAATAAATTAACAGGAAACAGCTCAGTTTTACTACACTATCAAAACACTAGCTGTTTTTCCAAACTGTAGACATGCAGTGGCCTCTTTTCCATCATTGAGTCAAAGTTTTTGCTTTTATTTTTTCTCACTGACTTATGTGAGATGCACATTATTCTTTATAGATATTTGCCGATTGCTGTCAGAGTGACCTTTTAGGTCCTCGCAGGTTCCTGTAGTAGTGATAACAGTATTTGGTGTTAGTGGCGACCACATTGGGAGGCTGCAGGTGTGTGTTGTCGTGTCTTCACACACACCTGAAGACTAACTTTGCAACATTTTGGAGCTGAAACTGAAAAAAATGACACTCTGGTTTGCGAAAATTTACAAAATGAGGACTTTAGATTCTGATTTGTCATTAAGAGTCGTAAAAGTACAATAACTGCTGTAACTGTAATAACTGAACTGTGGCAATAATTTTTGCAATTATTCAACTTTTCAATATTCTTCAGGATGCTAATTTATTCTCTCCAACACCTCTCGAATGAATATTAATGCAATACTTACAAAACATATCACAAATAATGCACATACTGAACGTATTTCTTATTATTATTTGTGTTAAACATTGTAGCAACATACAGTGGTTCACACTGTAAAAAAACACACTTTGTGTTGAGATGCAGACCGACAGACTTTATTAAGGGCCAACAAGAAACGACCCCAAAAAGAGCAAGAAATTAGTAAAAAGTTACAAGAAAGTTACCTGAAATTAGCAAAACAACAATAAATGAAACAAAAAATCTTAAATTAAAATAATAAAAACAGATAAAAATAATTCTATTTTTCTGTAACCTCATTATAAAAACATATTTTTTGATATTCCCTATTTGTTTGATAATTTACTCATGATTTTCTCTCTCTTTTAATTTTTTGCCATTTTTTTTATTGCTTCAGCAAATTTTTAGGTCATTTTCCGGCCACCTTTTTCCAATTTTTCTTCTTTAAATTTGTGGGAAATTTCATGCCAAGTTGCTGATTGCCTTTTCGCTGTGTTTTTAAAAGAAATCGAACCAGTTTTCTCACGTGTCAAAGGTTCAAATGCTTGTGAAAGTCCTCTGAACACAGCAAGAAAACTGATGTCTGTCCAGGTTTCAGTTGGCTTGATTTCTTTCAAAAACATGGGAAAAAGTGCAAGAAAAATTACCAGAAAATTAGTCAACATTAATAAATGTATAAAGAAATAAACAGAAAATTAAATCAATAAATAAATAAATAAGGAAATAAAAATATTAAATATTAAATTTAAAAAAAGACAACCAGACTTGGAAAATGTGCCTAAAAATATAATAATCATATACCATTATTTTAAATATGTACATTTGAAAATTATGAATATGGTTTTCCCATAGCTTTTTTATTTTTCCGTCATTTTTTAAATATTTTTTTTAAATCTACTTTTTTTGTGCAATTTATTTTTTAATTATTATTCATTTAATTATTATTTATAAACATTTCTTACCAAATTGCTCATTGCCTTCTTTGCGATGTTTTGACAGAAATCGCACCTCTTTGCTTAAGTTTCAAAAGTTTCAATGTTTTGAAGAGGCATCTTTGAGCAGCACACGTGATGTCCAGGTTTCAAAGGGTTAAAAGGGCAAACTGACAAAACTTGAGTTTTATGTTCTGCTTCTTTTTAAAGATGAGATTCATACAGATTATCTCCAGAGCGAGCTCTTATTTTGTCAGAACGGGACTTAATTTCAGCAGCGATCCTCCATTTGTCTTCATTTTGTGTCTTAAACAGTTCGGCGAGATTACCTGTCACTTGTGTCAGCGATGAAAGTTTGAGATTTAGGCGTTCACACGAATATCTGATTGTGCTGGAGTTTGAATTTAATCCAGATTTAGTGTCTGAGCGTTGAGGAGGAGGAGGAGGAGGAGGAGGAGGGGGTTAAAGTTGGAGCACAGCGATGGAGACACTTTGACTTCTGCCTTAAGTGAAGCCGCTCGGAGACGATAGACGCAGTAAATAGAAAACAGCGATTGTCGTCTCGCTCTGCCTCCCCCTCCGTAATCTGATTGGGCACGTTCCCCCGAATCGAGGGCAACGCCAAAACAAAAGATCACCAATCAGATAGAAGGGGCTCCCACTGAAGTTCTTGGCATGCTATGAATGCTTTGCCCTCTCATGTGCGCTAGTATCTAGCAGCGAGATTCCCCGTGTCGCTTTTATGTGTTAATCGTCACCGCTCAGTGAGACTATTGTACTGTCTGCATCGCCGGGGGAGGAAACCGCAAAAAAAAAGAGAGGAGGTGGGGGGGAGTTTATATGGAGAATGAATGCGAGCGGCGGAGACTGCCAGCACCGTTTCACACGAGCTGAGAGTCGCCTCATCACCCTGTTGACGAAGGTCCAAGAGTGCAATGTGTTGCTCTGCCACCGCAGACATCTCTAATTGGTGGGAAAGAAGTTCATGTCTGTGTTGAGGGCGGGAGGACAATTATCACCTGAAGTTCATCTTTCTAACATCTCCGAGGTGGAGAAGAGACGGGTGATAAAAGCGCCGACAGCCAGAGGCCGCACTTACCTGATCTCCCTGAGAGGTGCCCTTAGTTTACCCTTCAAACCTGGATCCACGACAGTTTTTCATTTTTATTTTTCGAAATTCTCTTTTCATTGACTTCTGAAAAGGTCCAAACAGATCGTCCTCGTAGGGCTTCGTCACCTTCTGTTAATCACAAATGCATTCAGAGACGCTACAAAACCAAAAAACGGCCAGTAAAGTATATAATATGTACAGATACGAATCTAAAAAACGAACAAAAAAATTCAAAAAGGTGAAAACTCATTTTATAAACAGAACCAGAGTGTCGCGGTCTGTCTTCACGAAACATAAATTTACAAACAAAGATGTAAAAAACATTCAAATTTAAAAAATAAATACAAAACTGAACTAAAATAAACTGCAGGTGTAATATACTCAATCCATTTTTTTAAGAACTTGTCCTGTAATCCTCTCCATTAACCCTTTATAATCAGAGCAGATAGATTTGATTTATTTGGAAAAAAGGGGGCGTGTCCAGCGTGACAAGAAAATGACCTAGAAAACTAGATTTGCAGAGAGCGCCATGTAAATATCAGGAATGAGCGACGAAATGTCCAAAACATTAACGACGGGAATAACGGGACGTTTACACGGCAACGGCTCTTGCATGACGCGTTAAACTTTCGCTCCATTTTGGCGTTTTGTTCACACAACGAGGGGCCCGAACCCGCAAACGTTCACAAAACGCGGCGAGAGCGGTGACATCACAGCGGCACTTCGAAGGCGAGCATTACGTTTCAGACTAATAGCCGCGCACGAGTATGAGGACAACGGTAACAACAGTGGCGGACCACCGAGTCATGTTTGTGGTTATTAACGGACCCTTTTCTTCGTCCGTCCAGACAAAACTGGCGGTTCTCGTGCGTGCGTCCGCCATCATCTTCTCGTTCGTTCGTACGATGGAAGTCTGGATGCAGCTGTGGGGCATCGGGTCGGCCTCGGTCATTCGCTCGCTGGCACACGAAGCAGGAAAAGCTCTTTTTTTAGGGTGTAAAATACCGGATCTACTGCATCGAGCGTGCGCACTGAGAGACTCTTCCAGACTTTCCAAATGTTATCGGACTGGATGGCGTTAATCTAAAAAACGATACTGTAAAAGACGTTTCACGGGGTTTTAACGCGCACAAAAACTGACGTACTGACTGACGTCACTTTGCCGATGTAAGTGGGGAAAAGTTTCATGGCCAAAATTGAATTTCCACTTTCGGCTGCTGTGTGTGGCCTCTTTATGAGCGGGCGCGTGGTTTTCTTCCGTGGTGTCTTTAAAAACTGTACATTTTTGTTTTTGCAGATCCGTGTACACGAGCATTGTTTTCACAATGTTATCGTATGAATATGAAGACTTTTCTGTTTTTAGTAAACGTTCTCGTCGAAAAGAGACCTTAGTCCCTCGTGTGGCTCAGCCTACAAATACACTGGATCCCACATTTCCCAAATCTTTTATTGCACCGTGTGACAAAGTTCGTCCGCAGCTACGTAAGACGGTACAAACCTCAACAAACAAAACAAAAGTGCCCTTAAAATTAACCCTCAGACTTTACTTAAAAATGTGCTGCATTTAACATAGTAACACAACGTTTTGCACCATTTTTTAAATTCTGTTCATGAAAACACGAACATATTTTACCCCAGCCTCTTTCTCTAGTTACGCTTCATTCTGCTTCAATTGTTTTTAGAAAAATACAAATTACTGTACATAAAATGAGCATTTTTGGCGCGGAAACCTCCGAACTTCCGAACTGCATCGTTGTTTCAAATGTTAAATCAAGCTGATAAAAGACTCCTTTATACAGTTTTCACCAAAATTTAGCCTGACGCTTTTGTTTTTCTGGCAAACTTTAACATCAGTGAAAGATGTTAAAGTTCAAACGCTGTTTTGTTGCAGAAAATGAGACTGTAATGATGAAGCGTCCGAGAGGTTAAGGGGAATTAATAGTGAGAAGTTAAGTGCTCCCTCGCCGCCTAAAAAAGAACAAATACACAGAAAAGCTGCTCAGTTGCAGCTCTGCTCTGAATACTAATATCTCAGCAGTGTGTGTGTGTGTGTGTGTGTGTGTGTGTGTGTGTGTGTGTGTGTGTGTGTGTGGGTGTGTAAAGCAGATGCCATTCTGCTGATCTCAGTCCACATCCATCCGTCTACAACCCAAATCTTCCCAAAGGCCACCGGGACGAGGCGTCCTCCTCGCAGCCTTTTTCCCTCCGCAGGTCAGGCGGCGTCCAAACTGTTTCATCTCGTCTCGCAGGTCGAGCGACGCCTGACGGGGAACATCTGCCCGCCAAAAATTCACAAGCTGCCGCCGAGACGACATCGACAGTCGGTTTGTGTTTCTGCCGCCACACGGTGTCATCGACAGTGTTGAATGTTGACGCATCTGTTGTGCTGCTGAGTTATCTGCGTTTCAACAAGTTTCCCTGTGATCTTTAGGGATTAAAATGGCGACACGGGATTCAGATTTGGACACAGGTGTGGGCGTGAATGTGCCTCTTTATGAAAAGCAGTTAACCTTTGTGATACGAAGATATTTACAGGGGTAGCAATTCTAATTTTTTAAAAAAATATCATTTATTGCATTTTTTGCAGAGAGAAATCAATGAATGTGACAGCTGGGAAAAGTAAAAGAAAATAAATTTTAAAAAAAGAGAATGATTACATAGAACATTTAAAAAAAAAATTAATTACATATGAAAATAGTAATAATTTGAGAAGTTAAACAATAAAATGACAGAATCTAAAATACATAAATGTAAATCTCAAAAACACAAATTTATATATTATACTAGACATAAAATCTAAATATGTTAACAGTTATATTAGGAATAAAACAATATATGTCACAAATACACAAAAGACAGGAAAATGAATAAAAAATATATAATTTGTACATGAAAATTGAAAATGTTAAATTACATTAAAACAACAATAATAAAAATAATGTTAATGAAAAGTTAAACAACAAAATGACTAAATCTAAAAACAAAAAAAACGCAAATATAAAAAAAAAAAAAAAATTTTTTAAATTTAATTAACAATACTACTCGAAAAATATTTAAGAAAATTATAAAATGTGTCAATGGTTGTTATAATTTTTTTTAAAAATAAGGAATCATTACATTTAAAATATTTACAGGACAAAATAAAGATAAAAATACAGCAATGATCCTACAAAAAAGTAAAGAAAAAGAACTTGAATTTTAGAAAAATATTGATAAATAATTAAATAATCTTTGTAATTTTGACCTGTGCTGTGGCGTGTTTTTTTTTACACTAAATAAATAAAACTTTTGAGGAAAATTGATGCATTTTTGTTGTTTTACCATAAGAGGCCTTTAACCCCGAGCCACTGTGTCTGCTAACCCTAATAATCATTCTCTTCCACAAACCCCGTCATGTTTTGGAAATGAGCTCCAAAAGTGTGTTTGCAGCAGCCGAACAAAGGCAAGTTTGGAGAGGTTTAAAGGTTGCGTGGACTGTGAGGAAAGTGCAGCTCGTTACGACTCAAACTGCGAAGCCGTCTCATTTGCAGAAACAAGTGTGCAGACGGTTTAAAGGTTGCATACATTCGGCAGGAATGCAGAGAAACCGTTTGACTTTCATGGAAAACTACAGTCAATATTGTGCGAGGCTTTAATGGTCAAACATATGCATATTTTCTGCTCGAGTCCTCCCGCTTTGATAAAGCTCAGATACATTCGGTATCATTTATCAAACACAGGGAGGAGGAGGGGGAGACGGCGGGGGGGCGAGCTGGAGAACAGAAGTTAGGTTTTGCCACGGTACCGAGCAGTTATTTTATTGACGTGGGAAGACACAGGAAACGAGCTGCTTTCACTCTTGCATGTCGAGTCCTTCTGTTGGCGCGCGAATCCAAAACAATTTCAGATTTTGAGAAATACGGGGGCAGCTGGCGTTCCCACAGCCGTGCCGGAATTAGCCGTTTACGCGCTGCAACCCTATCTGCTCTGCACCTGGGCGGCTAGCGTGGCAGCCCTGCACCTTTGACTCGGGCACACAGGGCACCACTGCAGACTCTGTGTGTGTGTGTGTGTGTGTGTGTGTGTGTGTGTGTGTGTTAAAGAAAGAGACATAATGTGCAGTGTGTCAGTGCAGGAGGGAAATTTACTGTCTGCAGCCTTCCTTCACGTTTCACATTTTCTTTCTGTGAGAAGATCGTTTGTTTAGTGAGTTTCACAACCATCAGGCTCTTTAAAAACAATCAAAAGTAAAAGCACAAACTGCAGTGTTTTACATTCCTTTTTTTGTTATTTTGCATCTCTTTTTACACATTTTTATGTAGTTTGTGTCTCTATTGGGATTTTGTATCTTTGAGGTAATTGTGTCTTTTTGTTGGTTGCTTTGACCCTTTTTCGTAGTTATTTTGTTTCTCTTTGCAGTTGTTTGCATCTCTGTGGCGTTTTGGCTTCTTGTAGTCTTTTTGTTGCATCTCTTTAGGGTCATTTTGTGCCTCTTTGAGGTAATTGTGTGTCTTATCTGGTCCTTTGTGTTGGTCTCTGCATCTCATTGTGGTCATTTTGCATCTTTTTGCATCTTGTTGTTGCCTTTTTGCAACTCTTTGTGCTCATTGTGCATTTCTTTTTGCATCTCACTGTGGACTTTTTGAACAGTGTGCTGTTTTCGCATTGAATTGTGGTCATTTTGCATCTTGTCGTAGTCTTTTTGCATCTCATCGTGGTCATTTTGAGTCTCTTTCTGGTCTGTACTTATTAATTTGAGTTACATGTTTACCTGTGACGGCCGGGGGGGCCCTGACACACTGTTTGTGCCCTGTAGGTTAGTTCAGTAATCCTCCCATGGTGAGGACACCTGTTGTACAAAATCTTTACTGCTAATTTGAAGTCCAGACTGGCCTTTAACTTGCTGATTCTGGACTGTTTCATCCCCTCTCTGCATTTCTTAGATGAGCATGAACAAAAGCAAAGAACAATGATTTTATTTGACTGTTTTTGACTGGAACTGCAAGATAAATTTGTGTATATGACACTGAATCACAAATTCACACATTTTATATTTGGAAACAAGTATTTTTGATTCATTATTTTCTTCAATTTTTATTTAAAAAAAAAGTGAATCTCTCGTTTCAGAGCAGAGCCATCATGGAGGATCCTCACTGAAACTCTATAAAACCTGCAGTGAGTTAACGTTTAATTAGCAGGACTTCATTAGTTTGGGTTTTGGTAGAGAGATTTTGTGTCGTAAATGCTGTTTGCGAGGCTTCCCCGACCGGCCAAAAAACCCAAACTTAGCGGCGAGATCATTGTGAGTTCACTCTGTGCTGAGAAATATCTGTATCGGAGCTGACAGCCAGGCGCGGTAAACAGCGGTGAGGAGCGAACATGTTGTCGCTCGTGTTGAACATCTGACCTGGCTGGAACCTGCGGCGAGCGGCACAGCTGAACAGGAGGCCGTCTGGATGGGAGAGGAAAAGGGGGAGGGAGGGAGGTGGAGGGGGAGGGAGGCTTGGCTGTACATGCTTGGCGACTTGCCCCGGTCCCATTGACCAGACAGCTGAACTAGCGAGGGAGGGAGAGACGGAGGGAGGGAGAGAAGCAGGAAATGGATGCAGCCTCTGTTTTTTTTTATACATTTCAGAATAATAATCTGCACATTTATCTCTTATTTAACCTCAGCTATCAGTGCTGAGGTGTTTCTGCATCTACCATTTCCCAAAAGAGCACCTGTCAATCAAACAGCTGTGTGCAGGAGAAATGTATGTATTTGCATGCTTGCACTTTGATGCCGTTATGACAGGCTGTGTGTCTTAGGGGCGTAAAAGATTAACGGATACGTTTTGAATAGCAAATAACAGTCAGAGATTTTGATATGTGCACACACAACTGCAGATTCAGACCACGTTTTTCATGAAATTTGGAAAAAATTAACAGCCAGCTGTCAAAAACAGAGCTGTCTCTCGCTCTCTCTCTCGCTGCCCCGAGCTGGCGTGTGTGACCTGCTTCCACAGCCGAAAACTAAACGTACAGTTGTATAATGAAATATGCATGCAGCACCTCAAACCGAGATGTGCCCTGACAGTAAAGTTATAGGAAGGAGCAGTAAGGCTAGTATTAGCATCAAAATCAATGCTAAATAAATGTAAGTATAATCAGGAAAATAAATTAAAGTATGAAAAGTAAAAGCACCCATTGCAGAAAGACAATTTTGGTAGTAAACGAAAACACAAAAAAACTCAAAATTATTTAGAAAAAAATAGAAAATGACTTATTTCTCAGAATATTTTCTTTTTAATTTTTTCTTTTCAGCTAATTAATTAATCGACTGACCATTTCAGTTTACTTGCATAAACCATTGGGTAGTTAATTTCTATTTTAATGAATGCAATTTATCAAGAACACCTTGAGGAAATGTCTTCAGATTTAGCACAAATGTCCATTTGGACTCCACAATGAACTGATTAGATTTTGGTGGACATAGGTCAAAAGACAAGATCACTGGGACCTCGTCTGTCTCACTTTTATGAAAGCAATATCTAAAAAAATTTCAAATTTGGCACAAACGTCCTCTTAAAGTCACAAATAAACTGATTAGATTTTGGTATTTTAAAGGTCAAGATCACCTTGACCTTGCATCCATGTCATTCTTTTGAATGCAATATCTCGGGAACACCTTGAGGGAATGTCTTTGTATTTGGCACAAACATCCACTTTTAGTCAAGAAAAAAACTACATTTTTTGTAAACGTGGTCTTGTGAACACCTTTGGATTTTTTTCACATTTGGCACAAACATCCAGTTTATGAACTGATTAGAATTTGGCGGTCAGAGGTCACTGTGACCTTACTGTATTACTAAAGCTGTCAGAAAGATGTAGTGAATTAAAAAGTACAATACTTCACTTTGCAATGTCGTGCAGGAAAAGTGGCATGAAAGGACAGTACTCAAGTAAAGTACAAGTACCTTAAGTAGATGTACTTATTTACATTCCACCACTGATTTTGACTGACATTATTTTTGTATCCGGCCTTTGACTTTGTGTCTAGATGGTGTACATGTATCTGTATGTTAGAGCTCATGTTGGAGTCATGCGTATGCTGATTTGATTTGCACTTTGGTATTTCATCCATGTGCAAGTTTATGGTTAGAAAAAGCTAAATGTACCCTTTAAATACCGATTTATTTGTGCTTATTTTCTAAAAAACTTTCAAAGGTTGTCAGAAATATGCGATTCTTTGCTTATTCTTCATGCATATATAGTTAAAACAATTAAATTCATGTGTGTGTGTGTGTGTGTCCATGCTCATGTGTGTACAGTCCATCCATACACATGTAGGCGTGCACAGCGTGAGCACGTGTGCATGTTGTCCCTTTCACTCCTCTGCGACTGTCAGTGTGTCCGCATGTGACTACCTCCGCTGGGTCCCAGCGGGGGGTGCTGCGGGTGGCCCCGCCCACCTCGGGCCAGTTCCAGCCAATCAGGTGCTAATGTGTGGGAACAGGAGAGGGGCTGCGCTGACAGATGGCGGGCTGACCTGGAAAACCTGCCCCCTTTTCAGGGTTCAGCAGTCGGCAGATGACAGGTATTATTTCATAACCCAAAGACTGAAGAGGGGCTGGTGGTTGGACACACACGCATACACACACACACGCACTTTAGCTATCAGTTTGAATCAGTCACGACATGCTGAGTGAATTCCCGTTGAGTTTTCTGGAGTAAAGTCTGCAGTTTTTAGCTCTGGAAAGTAGTTTTTGGGGGGTGGAAAGAGGAAAGTCTTAATTATGTCGATTTATAACCTTGAGAAATACAGATAAAAGATGTGTTATATTGATTTCTTTTTAACACAGTCAGTCAAACCTAATTAAAACACACTTTACCCTTCGAAACCTAAAAAAAAATTTGGCTTAATTTATTTTAAAAACATGGGAAGAAGGAAAACAACTTCAGCAGTAATGATCCAAAATCCAAAAAAAATCTTTTAAAAAAGTACAAGAAAATTACCTGGAAATTAGCAACAAAAAGATAAAAAAAAAAAAAAAAGTTCAAAAAACAAAACAAACAAGGAGATGACACAAAAAAGGAGCTTAAAGCTTATTATAATTCTCTGTAATATTATTTGGTAAATCATTATTTAATCATTATTTTTACTTTTTTTTCTAAATCAACTACTGTCTTACAGTTTATGAAAACATTTCTTATCAAGTTGCTAATTTCCTTTTTTTTCTCACTTTTTTTAATGCCTTTCTTAAAAAGAAAACTACTAATATCTTACAGTTTGTGGAACATTTCTTCACAAAGTTGCTTATTACCTTTTTTATTTTTTAATAAGAAATAGAACCAATTTTCTCCAGGTTTAATGGCATCTGAAAGCACAAGGAAAATAATACTGCTGCAGGTTTGAAACGGTTAAACTTTAATCATTAACATCCTGTTTGCATTATTTTGCCATTTATTTGCCTTATTTTGTGGTCCGAAATTCTCAAATTCAGCACTCTGCTTTGCTTTTCTGAGGCTGCAATTTAATTTACACACACACACACACTCACATACACGCACACACACACACACACATAGTGCGCACCATTTACACACTGGTGCACCAGCTCACAGTACACATAATTTCACACTTATCCATTGACACACACACGCATTTATCTGAGGCTCCAACCAGCCATGTAACTCTGATGTCAGGGCAAATCTGTCTGGCAGAAAGTGCTTTTTGATGAAGTCGTTCATAAATTTTAATACAACATGTCAGCGAACATGATGTATAGACTGGCTGCTCATTCATATTTCAAACAGTCTGCCGTTGAGAAAACAGCAGGGGTGTACCTTGCCTCTACCTTAAAGTGCTGCGTGGTTACGGCTGTCAGAGTGTGAGCGAAGCCCAGAAAAACGCTGCGAGCTGTTACACTTTTGATTCTTAGGTGCAGGGATTTTATTACAAATCAGCCGTGTCAGACTGCAGCGTGGAGGAAGTGTGCAAAAACACAATCTCTGAGAAATTAGGTAAATCTGATACATATTGTCATGCAAAACCTCTTTGAAGGCATAAATCATTTACCTGTGCTTAATAATTCAATAAAGATAGACAGTCATTTGCATCATAATTCACACAGTGCAGCTTAATGCTGCGTGTAGCTGGTGTTTTCATTAGTTGTTTGAGCTGCAGGATAGTGATTATCAGATGTTGATTACACAGGTGTGCTAATCAGCAAGATGATGATTGTTTTTCTAAAACAGCTGGCCACTGTCATTTTTAATAAATGTTACTAAAGAGGAGGGAGTTATTGTTGCAGGGACTATTTTCAGTGGTGGATGAATCCACATTTGGAGCTCTGGTAAGCATTGGGGTATATTAAGGCCATTTAGGATTTAAAAAAAAAAAAAAAGGAGCCAGGAGTGGGTGGTTGATCTTCACAGAAAATCAACAACTCATAACTTATCAATAAACCTTAGCGAAAACGCTGAATCAGCTCGTTTGTCTCAGTCTGCCTATAGGACATTCACCCAATGGCCCGCATGTCAGAACGACCAAAACAGGACGTCTATGCTCAAACAAAAGTCAAAGTTTTGTGTTCGGCCCACTTTATTTACTCAGTGTGTATTCAGCACACCCTGAAAACTGAAAATAATCAGTCAACTTAAAGTATTAAACTAATATTGAACTGCAGAGGACACAAACCTCAGGCTCGTGGGTGAAAGTCCTGGGCCTCCCACTGTGGACCTTGTTGCTCTTCACGCTCCGTCAGCTTACTTAGAGGGCAGTAAATGTATACGTTTTTCTTGTAAATGTACCACTTTATAGTAAATCAGGGTTTTTTTCCGTAAATTCACAACTTTTATCTTAGGAATTATGAGTTTTTCTGTGAAAATAACCCCCTCCGCTTGCTTTATTTATTATTTTACCTACAGTGGTGCGCTGCGGTAACAGAATTGCTCATAGATTTGTTTACTAACAGTTTTTGGACAATAATGCTGCTCTTTGGCAGAGAGGAGGAAGATATATAATTGTGAACCTCTTTGTGGTCTGTTGCATCTTTTTTGGTCTTTTTGTATCTCTTTGTTGCCTTTTTTTAGCATCTCTTTGTGGTTATATGGTATCTTGTGGTCTTTTTGCATCTGTGTGAGGCCTGTTGTATCTTTTTGTGGTCTTTTTGTATTTCTTTGTTGCCTTTTTTTAGCATCTCTTTGTGGTCACATTGTATCTTGTTGCTGTCTTTTTGCATCCGTTTATGATCTTTTTGCATCTCTTTGTAGACTTTTTGTATCTCTGTGGGGTATTTTTGTATCTTGTTCTGTTTTTTGTCCATCTCTTTGTGGTCTTTTGTGTCAGATTTTGGACATTTTGAGATTTTGTGTTGCTCTTTGGTTGTTTTGTCCCTTCTGTAGTTATTTTGTGCCTCTTTTACGTCTCTTTGCGGTCTGCTAAAAATGCTTAATAAAAGAAGATAAATAGGCTTTTTGATAGACACACAATAAATGTGGATTAACTGTTAATCACCTGAAAACTTTTTCACCTTCAGGTCGAATCAAAGCGACAAACAGAACATTTTAAATCCCAACAGGTGAAATGTCTCAAACATTGAGTGTTGAGGAGAAATATGAGTCAGACCAAAACGATTCATTGTGCGGTTTGCTCTGAACAGCTGAGCATCACATCGAAGTGATTCTCGCCTCGCTGAGTTGAAGGTGGCCGATATCTGATTTTCCCAACCTAAGACTCTCGCCTTGTATGAAAATGAGACACATTACCGGTCCATTAATTGATCCGGCGGCTGCTTTGAAATGTGGACCTCCCTGAGAATTAGGAATTAGGGCCGACTCTGGGGCCAATTAGGTGAGTCTTCGCCACGTCTCCCGCCGGCTCCTCCGACGCATCTCAATCAGTCCGGACCGTCCGCAGGTGAAATGCCAGACGGAGTCGCCGGTCGCCGTCGTGAATGCTAAAGGCGGTCGGGGCGGTAATGCTATTCATGTCCGAATCATGCCATGCATACAGCGCGGGGGGGCAGAGGCTAATCGTCTCTCATTGGCTGGTTTTACCTTTCATGATCCTCATGATGCTCCTCACTCAATATGTGAGAGCAGCTTTTACCTTCCTCTTTCATCTCCGCCAATAATAGCAGCAGCGCGTCTATGAATAGCAAAGAAGAAGAGATGTGGAGGTAATTATCCCTCTGGGAGGACCCCCCCCCCCCTCCCTCTTTTTACAGATTTTAAGATCTGATACACAATGACTGTCAAATTACAGCTTTGATAAGAGTTATGTCATGTTTTATTGATCCCTGTAGGGGTATTTTTCTCTTGTGCGTCTGCCACAGAGAGGTCAAAGGTCAGGGGTAGAGGTTATTTAACTTCAAATGCAGTAACAGCATGAAAAACCTGCATTTTTTTGTTTTTTTTGCATTATATTTGGAATCACTCCACTTGTATCAGAGCAAAGTGTCTCGATCAAGTGTATTTTAAAAATAAGCTGTGAGGTTGCTCACAGTTATTAACCTGTTCTTTGGCAGAGAACATTATCCAGTAACGGGATAATTTGACAATTTTCAACCAGCGTTTTATCAAATGAAAGTGTAGATGAACTGTGGTAAACATCCCCCATCGCCAAATAATGTCAACTACGTCATTTGAGGGCATTTCGCAGGCTCTTTGGCTTTCTCACACCACAGATTGTACTTCTGGCTTTTCGTATTGCCCGCCAAACTGGACAAAAAAAACTGCTTAAAATAACTGATTCCCTATACAAAGAAAAAGCAACATTTTTCTGACAACAAAGAAAATAAAGATAAAACAATTATTTAATTAAATACATTAAAAAAATTATTCCTAATAAAAGGAAAAAATGAAAAAGAACAAAACAAAAGAAAAATAATGATAAAATAATTATTTTATTGAGTGTATACAAATTACAAAATAAAAAATATATATTTAAGAAAGTTAAAACCAATGCAAGCGCAGACCAGCATTTTTCTAACAAAAGAAAATAATGATAAATAATTATTTTAATGAATGTATAAAAATAGAAACATTAAAAATCCACACAAAAAAATCCTTATACAAGGAATGCATTTTTCTGACAATAAAAGAAAATAATGATAAAATAATTCCTTAATTAGGTATGTGAAATTGAAAAACTGAAAAATTAATACTATTTATTTTATTTTATTAATTTTTGGGGTATTTTTTTTACTTTGTTCTGTGGATAATTTAGCATCCAGTAAAAACCTCCTGAACAATGAAAACTGAAGGAATTTTAGTTTTAGCTGCTTGCATTTCACAATCCTCACCTCTAGAGGCCGCTAAATCCCCCTGTATATCTTACACACCGGACCTTTAATGTATTTTGTGCATGGTCCTTATTAATTAAGACTAATAATAATACTAATATTACCATATACCCCATAGTTTTTCACTTCATTTTAACATCATAAAGCTTCAATGAAGCATCTCGACACATATGATAACAGAATATTCTGTATTTGATGCAGTTACTTACATGAAGGGCAATAAGGGCAATAATACTGAGTTTTCCTCTAGATTTCGGATGCACGCAGACAAACAGCTAAAAGGGCAAAAAAGCTAAACGTCATGTCGGGTTGTAACTTTAGATGATGTATTCAGGGCAAAAGTGTTTTGTACAAACAGTGTTTGGGAGTGCAAAGAGCCGAAATAAATTTTCCAATTCTTGAAATAAAATGGAAAACTGGATGTTAAAGGATTAATTCAACTGTTTGAACTCAAAAGTTAAGTGTCAAATCTGTTTCCAAGAGAATTATTTTCAAGACTTTGGAAGAATAATGAAGCAGATCGTCCAGCTTCGAAACAGAGCTGCAATTATATTGCAACTTTTTCTCCTCATGAATGCATTTTTAGAGAAAGAGGAAAAAGTGAAACAAAAGATTCTGAATGCAATGACAGCACTCTCTGAGAACAAATAAAAAAAAGTTTTTTTTTTTTAAAAAAATTAAATGCAATTTAAAAAAAAACCAAAACAACAGAATAATTGAAACAAAATTAAAAAAAAAGATTCCCAATACAAGGACAGTACAATACAATAATTATTTAATTAAATATATAAAAATAAAAATGACAAAAAAAACTATTTAAAAAAATCGATTCCTAATATAAGGCAAGATCAGCATTTTTCTGACGACAAAATAAGATAATGGTAAAATAATGACTTAATTAAATATATAAAAATTAAAAAAAATATTTAAAAAAGAAGGAAGGAATAAAGAAAGATTTTTCTGACAAGACGAAATAATGATAATATAATATACATATAATAATAATGTCATTCTTTGAATATAAAAAAAGAAAAGAAAAAAATATTTCTAAAATGAATCCTAATACGAGGAAAGACCAGAATTTCTGATGCCAAAATAAAATAATAGTAAAATTACTGTTTAATTGAATATATAAAAAACTATATTTAAAAGTAAACGGAACAGTATTGAGTTAAAAAAAAAAAAAAAAAAAAAGAACACGTCAAAATAATGTCCGGGTGCCAATTGGCACTTCAACAAAATTAGGGGGCAAAAATTTAATAAAATACTCTCCATGCAACCCACGTCAAAATATATTATTTTGAAATAATGTTTTTATAGGGGACAGATTTTCATTGTGCGTATGTTAATAGGGATAATTATGATCCTGTCTGTCACATTTCAGCCATCTAATCCCTGGGAGCTGACCATGTGCTGTGTTCAGATGTCCCTGCCACTCTAAACCCCGTTGTAATCCCGCGTTCAGCCAGCGTGAGCCTTAATTGAAATAATCCCTGCCGATGAGCGACGAGCGCTGCTGCAGCACAAACGTGCAGCCGGAGCCAGTGTCATGATGGGTCCAGTTTAACCCACTGTGTGACTCTGACCTTTCCCTCGCTGCTCGCTGGGACCCATCTGAACCCGTCCCAGTAAGGACATCTGGTCGGATAGTGGGGAGGTCGTTTGATCCGCCTGGCTGGTCCCAGAGGCCTTTCAGACCCTCTCAGACTTACTGTACAACGCTGAGTGCTGCTGGAGGGGGACGGGACACAACCGCGGCGGCTATCAGCAACGACAGAGAGATTTTTTTCCTCGTATTATAATTTTTTTGGTCAGATTTTCTCAAATAGGTTATGACTCGTGCACATTTAAAAGATAAAAATCCAAATGAGAAAAAAGGGGTCGTCGCTCTGTGAAAAAATTACAGAGCTGAGCTTTCTGGTTAAAAACAGCAGCTAAATCCAAGTTATTTGTGTTTTAATAATCTTTTTACACCAACATGTTGCAGATTTGAGTTTCTCCAGATTGCAAAATCAACCCCCATCAACAGGCCCCAGATCTATTTATACACCTGCAATTATTGAACAGAAATGTATGCTGATTTCATCAGAGCCACACTGAAGAAAAAAATACTGATTTTGAGGATAAAGTCATAATAACCCCAGACAAAGGTCATAATTTTCTAAAAAAAAAAAAAAAAAGTCATAATATTGCAAGACTAAAGACACAATTTCCAAAATAAAGTAATTATATTACCAGACAAAGGTCATAATATTTAGAAAAACTTATAATATTACAAAAATAAAGTCATAATTTTCTGAAAAAAAAGTCATAATATTATGAGAATAATCATAATTCTGAGAATAAGGTCATGATTTCCCTAAAAAATCATAATTTCAAGAAGAAACCCCATTTATATTCCCAGAAGAGTCATATTTTTTTTGAGAAAAAAGAAATAATTTTACAAGAATAAAGTCATAATTTACTAAATAAAGTCATAATATCACAAGACAGAGGTGGTAATGTTGAGAATAGGTTATAATGTTTCAAAAATAAAGTCATAATATTACACAATAGTAAAACAAAAGTGATAATACTAAGAGAATATTCAGAATGTCCTGAACTGAGTCATAATGTTTTTAGTATAAAATCATAATATCAAGAAAAAAAGTGATAAAATAATGAGAATAAAAAATTGTTTAACTTTTTATTTATTTCTTTTTTTTGTTTGTAATTATTAATTTTTAATTAAAAAGTATTATGAGATTACACTAATATTTTGAGAAAAAAAACATATATTATGATGTATTTTATGGCAAAATAATGACTTTTTTTCTCAAAATTGCAAATTTCTTTTTTATAATTATATGACAATATTTTCTGAATAAATAAATAAATGGGAATCAGATCTTGAATGCAATTACAATTATGTCGATGTTGGTCCAGTATCTTTAAAATGTCTTAATCACAACTAAACAGAAGAAAAATTAAATAACATTTATGGACTGTTACTTACGCTTATCTGAAATAATGTTGACAGTGCATTGTTAGAAAACTTTAGATATTATCAAACTCTCACGCAGTGTGAGAAGGAAACCAGCAACATGTGAAGAATTATGTGGCTTTTTTATTTCCGTATTATTATTAACCCTCACCCTCGGCGAGTGATTTAGTGTGGAAACTTGTGCTTTTGTGCTCTTATACTTAACGCTGACTGTACTTTATTGGTATAAAATAGGTTATCATACCATATTTGACTTTTTTTTTCTTTTTACTTAAATTTTATGTTTTACTTTATTTATAATTTATCTTTTTATTTTTTCCAGCTTTTTTTTCTTTTAGTTTTGTACTTGAGTGAAACGCCTGATTTGTGTGTGACCTTCGCTGAAATTCGCTTAAAAAGTTAAATATATACCAAATAAATCACATAAACAAACTCTGAAAAAGTTACAAACGTTCGGTATAGCAGGACATTTTTCTTAATGTGTTATAGTGACGACAGAGCAACCCGTGTCATGCAGTTAAAAACACAAGACTTACAATTTTAAAATATTTTCAATAAAAAAATCACCTATTTTTCCCAAATCAACCCCAAGGAAGAAACACAATAATAAAGCCACCGAAATGATCTGAAATATTGTGGAATTATTTAAAAAATGACCCCAAACAAACAATGACGTGTCCTTCAAAAACTGAACTGAGAACTTTTATCTTGAAAGAAAAAAAAAGACATTTTGGCCATAAATTGATGCAGAAAAGGTGAAACATTGCATACAAAATCACCAGAATGGCAGAAATACTTGTTTGATGCTCCCAAATTTTCCCACATTTCTTGCCCCCTCCCCTCCTCAAAAAGTTAAAATGTTGAAACAAAACCTAAACCCCAAAATTAATAAAATTGAGGGTTATGAAAAAATGTGTTTTTTCATACTTTACTGAATATACAAGTATAAGAATTAGTTAAAATCCTTAATTTTCCAGTTAAATTTAGGCATAAGAGACGTGTGAGACACCTGCAAAAGGAGGACTAGTAAGACAAAGTACATGATAATGTTAAATTAGAAATAAAGGTCAGCACTTGGATGAAATGTCCTCCTCCTCTAACTCTGAGTGTTTGAAAGTCACTGATGTGAGTTAATAAACTGTGCGACAGAAGTAAAAGCTATGCAGTGTCTGTTTTTGAAGATTTCAAACACAGCCACAGTGTTTAAACAGCTCTGTTTATAAAGCATCACCTCTGAATTATTCTCCGCCGCGTGTTCCTCTCTAATGAATGTGTTTCTCTCTCTATTTAGTTATTCTGCGTCTGAATGGGTCCGTCTCTGCCTCCTTTTCCTGCCACTGTATCTAAAACAGTGCATTAACATCTGCAGCCCATTTAGTGCTGCTGACACCAGGCTAATAACAGTGTGTGTGTGTGTGTGTGTGTGTGTGTGTGTGTGTGTGTGTGTGTGTGTGTTGTGTGTGTGTGTGTGTGTGTGTGTGTGTGTGTGTGTGTGTGTGTGTTATTTGCGCAAGCCAACAAGCACAGCTGAAAGGTGTCACCGAGGCTCCTACGCCTCCTCTAACAGTTACTGATTCAGGGGGCGCTTGTTGTTTTTTTTCTTCTTCTTTTTGTCTGTTTTTTTTGTGTCAGGCTGCTGGCTTTAACCCTTTGAAACCTGAGCAAATTGGCTTGATTTCTTACAAAAACACATGGAGAAGGTAATGAGCAACTTGGAAGAAATGATCTGAAAAATAGCAGCAAAGAGGCCAAGAAAAATACCTAAAACTGAGCGAAAACAAATGATAAAATGACATGGGAAAAAATGTGCTTAAAAATAATAATATTTCTGTTAAATATTTTTAAATATACAATTAAGAAAATCAGCAAAAGACAAACTGTAAAACAAACAAAAAAATCTGACCAAATAAATAAACAAAAACATAAAAAATTAAAACAAAGATAAAGTTAAAACTAAAACAAACAAGGAAATGAAATGAGAAAAATTAACTTAAAAAATACAAATGAACGCAATATACACAAAGATAATTATACATTTTAAAATACAAAAAATGCAAAAAAATAAATAATTCCATGAAAAAAAAAAGAATGAATATATAACGACAAACAAAAGACAAAAAACCCACATAAAAACAAGGAAAATGACCTGGCACAAAAAATGTGCTTCAAGAAATTTTCTCCAATATTTTTTCTTAGCTTATTTTAAAAAATAAAAAAAAATATTTTGGAAATGTACTCTTTTTTTTTTTTGCAAAATATGGAACACTTCTTGCCAAGTTCATCATTGTCTTTTTTTCTATAATTTCAAAGAATAAAACCAAAAAAATAAGAAAAATAATGAAAAAAAAGTAAAAATAAACAAACAACCGAGAAAAATTGTGTCTAAAAATGGTAACAATTCTAATTTAAAATATTATCAGCTTATTCATAAATACAGTTTTTCGACATTTTACCCTGTTTTACTTAAATATATGTTTTTTAATCCACTTATTTCTTGCCTAGTGCAGAACACTCTTGCCAAGTTGCTCGTTGCCTTTTTTTGATGTTTGCAAAAAAAAAAAAAAAAAAGAGCCAAATTTGCTCGGGTTCTCGCCAGGTTTAAATGCTTGTAAAAAGGCATCTGAACGCAGGAAGAAAAATGATGTCGATCCAGGTTTCAAAGGGTTAAAGGAACATTCAACAGAGTTTGTGTTCGACGTCCAGTTTGCAGCGCTGCTTTGTAACGGTCGAGTTATTAGACGTAATCAGAAGGTGGACGCGGCCAACACCTGAGCGATTGGTGCGCGCAGATGGAGAGAGGGGTTTAAAAAAAACAAAAAACATCCCTCGCTTATTCTCCTGCTCTCTCTTTCCCCGCATTGTTATTTGTCCATTTCAAATTATTGATCTTTTACAAATATTTTTCAAGGTATCTTAATTACTCGCAAAAGAAGCGGCGCCTTGGCCGGCGGACAACACAAATAAGTTAATTTGCATTTCTGTGTTGTGAGTGTTTTGGCAGGCGCCGCGCCGGTCCAGATTGTAACCCCTATTTCTGCCTCCAAAAACCTGCCTTGGAGGAGCGTCCACGGAGGGATTAGGGATTTAGTGGGGAAGGTAAGTGTGACTACAAGCTTTGGCTCGCCATCTGCTCCCCCAGCAGAGTTGAGGCCAACCTGTGCAGCCTGCAGCAAAGACCTGGGCACTGTGCTAACTCTGGTTGGAGCCAACCTGGCGCCCGCGGCCCCAATCACCAACAGTCTGCTGATTAGTTGTAAGAAGCACTCCATATGTAGCAAAGTTTTTTTCCCCTCCTCTCTTTCTGTCTGTCTCCTTCCCTTCCTCTCCTTCGTATATTCCCCCCTCCCCCTCCCTCGCCGCATTAAATAAATATGAATGTATGGAATTTTTTTTTTTTTAAGCGCCTTCGGTTGTCTGGCAACGAAAAAAAAAAAAAAAAAAAAATCTCCCTCCTCTCACCTCTGACAGAAGCCAGCGAAAGAAAAAAGATGAAGAAATCCTGGCCTGTTTCTTCTTCTTCTTCTTCTTCTTCTCCTTCCCCTCCCTTGCTCTCTTTTGCCTGGCAGCGCCGGGGAGACAGATGACAAGGGTTTGTGGCCGTCTGATCACCCCTGGGTGGGTATTTTCTAATTTATTTAACGGCAGCTTATTAAAGGAAAAAAACAAGATGAAGAAGAAGAGGAGGAGGAAGAATAGAGAAGGCGGAAAGGCAGGTCTCTCGCCCCGGTGGCCAGGGGAGTCAACCCAGCCAAGGAACGGCGAGGAGAGGATGCTCCGACTCCCCTGGTGGAGATACCCGAGAAGATCAAACGACACCGGACGAGGGAGGAGGAGGAGGAGGAGGAGGAGGAGGAGGAGGAGGAGGAGGAGGAAGGGGAAGGAAAAAAACACAAGAAACATAATGCTCATTATTTAATTGCAGCCATTCCTGTTGCCAGGAACCTATTTCTCACTATTAATTATTCATATTTTTTATTTCAGTAATCCAATACTCAGGTGAGAGCGGCTGCTCTTGATAGAACATGTAATTTGGAGGCTTAATGGCGGCGCTGCGGCCCGAGCAAAAGGGATAGAAACAGAGTATAAATCACTAATGGCGAGCGCGCGGCGGCTCAAATCCGTCTTTGTTTTGCTTGTGTTTTATTGCGTCGCTCCGGGGGACACACTTTGACCTTTCACCGTGGCGAGAAAGGAGGAGAAAAATGAAAAAAATCACACTTCCCAGATAATTTCCAGATTTGTCCAAACAAAGAGTTCATCAGCGTCTCTCGCTGGCTGACAATGAATATACAAAACGCAGCGTGTGTGCGCGGGCTGATTCATACAAATTATGTTTTTCAGGCAGAATAGCACCATCACTTACTTTTTGATCCGATTAGCTCCGTTTTCCTCCCGCTGCATGAAAATCATCTCCCAACACCTTCATTTGTCTGCGCGATGTTCAGGATAATCACAATTTATGGACTTGTAGGAATTTGGGGGAAGATTATAAACATAGAGAGTTTTTTTTTTTCGTTGTCAGCTGACTGTAAAGCCCCCGAGGTCATGTTTTTTTTTTTATTTTGTGCTCCCACATAAATGTGTCTGTCACCAAGTCGCCATCGCTCAGACAGGCTGACAGAGCAGGAGGCGTTCGCTGCGTCTCAACATCCATATTCTCTGCTGAGAAAAAGACAGATTTGCTTTTAGAAAACTGTAATACGGTGTTACTCAACTAAATCTGGCCCCTGATAGGGGCCCTGATGGCCCCCAAACTATTTTCTAATTCACAATCAAAATAAAGTCATTCACGTTGGGAAAGTTTTTTGTACTCTTTTAGTATTCATGAGGTGCCAGAGAGCATAAAAAACTGCACCTAAATGGAGCTTTATTTATCAAAAAAGTGCCAGTGGAGGATCCCTGCACCCTGACAGAGGTCCTAGCTAAGACCCTAATGTCCTAAAATCATAGAAATGCCCTTAAATCCCAGAAAAGACCTTAAATCCTAGAACTATCTAAAAATCTTAGAACTGTCCTAAAATCAGAGAAATGTCCAAAAATTGTAGAAATGTAACACAAAGCGATTCAAATAATCACAAGGAGATTCAAAACAACCACTGAGGGACACATTTATGAGAAAGTTTCAAATCCACTCTGTCCGATAGTTTTGAAAACTCAAACTGCGTTTTAGGATCAGTGAGGCTGAAAATGATTGAGCAGTTTTTATCGAAATGCATTTCCTGCCAATTTCGGCTGAAAAACGCCTCCGCGCCCGCGGCGAGCAGAAGCGCGTGTGAGTGTGAACACACTGTAAATGTGCTGTCGCGTCGACTGTAAGCTGGAAAAACGTGCCGGCCACGTTTTTTATTTTGACATCCACCAAAAAACAAAGGTGCTGCGCAGCTTTTAAGCACACGAGAAAAAAAGGCAATTAGGTCATAGAATATGCACACACATCTTGCATGCTCTCTGGTCTCCCCGCAATTTGGGCTTAAAAAAAAAAAAGTAAAGGTCAGCCACGTTAGTCAGTCAGATTGCGCTCGACAAATCTTAAAAAGGCTCGCTGGTCACGCCGAATGTATTCCCTGCAACATAATTAGCCCCCTCAATTCCCTGTCGTGCCAGGCTACCGGGTGTCTCAAAAGCCCCACCCCTTCCCCCCAAAATGCCTTTCACCTCTGCTTGCTCTGCGATGATGCCCCCTCCTCCTCCTCCTCCTCCTCTCTTCCTCTCACCGCTCTATCACACATTGTTGCTCCCCTAAACTTGCTGCAGATGCGGTCGGCTGATGCATAAATTAGTCATCAACATTAGCATTAGCCGGCGCGTGGCACCCGGTGCCAACTGCTCTCCGAACGGCCATAAAAGGTCATGTTTTGATGACTGAATGCCACACAGGCACCTTGGCTCCCCGGAGGAGGTTCCCCAGGTGCACGTGAAAGGTTAAAAATTACCTACCCGCCGCCGCCTGTCTCTGGCGAAGGAAATAATTAGGGGGGTTTTTAGGGAGCGGCAGAATGCCTCGCTGTCAGATGACAGAGCGTTACCTAATGGTCGTATCTGGGGAAGAGTCAACCGGCCTGTCATTCTCTTGACAGGACAAATGAGCATAATGGTGGCAGGGAAATGGGGCGCCTGTTCCCCCCTTTTTTACCAGCCGGGGAGGCGGGGGAGGCGCAGGGAGGAGGAGGAGGAGGAGGAGGAGGAGGGGGTGAAATGGCAGAGCCTGAGCAGAATAAAACACACGGACGTTAACCTTTTACATAAATCTGTTAACACACGTGTTTGAGTGCTGTTTAAAAGTGAGGCTTGATGCTCTCCTCCGAGGTGGGCTCAGCCGCCGGAGCTTTCTCCTGCTGAAATTTGTCGTATTTTCGTGTCGTCAAAAACAAAGTAGACTTTTGTCGCATGAACTCATACCGGCAGGGAGCTGCGAAAGATTCATTCGAGCAAGAAAAATGATAAATTTAACAATCAAAGCATGATAAAAATACTCGAAAATCAAATCTGGTGCCCCCCCCCACCCGATGTCCACATCACAATAACAACACAGTGATTCACAAGTGGGACGTGTTTTTGGATATTTAGCATCCGTAAGGTGTCAGAGTACATAAAAACAGCATCAAAAAAAGTGTCAGGAGGAGGATCCGGCACACCTCTGTCAGAGGTCCTAGCTAAGACCCTAATGTCCCTAAAATCCTGGGAGCTTATTAAAATACAAGAAACATCCTAAAATCCTTCCTGAAATGTCTTAAAATCCACTCATTGTTCTGAAATCCAGGAAACTTCCCAAATCCTAGGAAAATAAAAAATGTCCTAAATTCTTAGGAAAGTTCCCAATATACTTGATAAAACCCAAAATTTTAGAAATGTCCTAAAATCCTAAAGAAATTTCTTCTCACTGCTGCGACTGGCCCCTGGCCTCCTGTTATTTTGCAAAAGTGGCCCCCAAGCAAAGCCAGTAGAGTATCCCTTGTATAGAGGCTTCAAAATAAAATATTTGCAAAAAAAAGTCCTCAAGCAGAACATAATTTAAATGTGCATCCTCTCATGTAAAATCAAAACCAGAGTCAGTTAAAAAAAATGCACATTTTCTAGAGATTTCCTCAGTTTTACTTAACAAAAACTTTGTTTTTTTTTTCAGAAAGGTAAAAATCTGTTTCCTTTAATCCTACATGTTAAAGCCAATGACGAGTGATCGCAGCTTTTAACTTAAAGTCGCTTTTTTCAGTCAAACAATTTGACCTTGATCTTTGATGTTTGTGCATGGGTCCAGTCCTCCCTCAAGTACCAAGCAGAGGGGGGCGGTAGAGCGCCTCACATGTTGCTGCCACTTGTGTTTGTAAATAAAGAAGAAGAGGAGGGGAGGAAGTAGTGAAGCACTGTCACTGCCTGAAACTTTGACTTGCGTCTGTGCAGGTGGATTTCACTCCCACAGCTGTTACCTGCAGTTTGCATGAACCACAAAGTTACCTTCAGTCACTGAGCTCAGAGTTATTAGTGCAGAGTTCAGAGTTCAGAGTTCAGAGTTCAGAGTTTTGAATCTCAGCTGCACACTTCTGTTTTCTGTCCTGTAGACGCTGAAACTGAAGAGACGGAGAAGACGAAGAAAAGATAAAGAAAAGCTGCAGAGGAAGGTGAGCGTTTCCTGCTGTCTGTTTCTGTGTGTTTATTTAAGAAAACACTGAACTGTTTCTTCCTTTGTTTGTTTTGTTTTGTGTTTTGTGTCACAAACACAAAAGTTTACAAACATTTTTGGTAAGCTATAAAAAAAATCTTACTTTTACTTAAACTTATTGACATTCTGTTTTTTTTTTGAATAAATAATTTCAAGTCATTTATTGCTAAAATTCATGGGATCGTTTTTATGGGTAAATATATGCATTGGCCTCCTTTGTTTGGTTTAAAATAAAAATTTAAATAATTAATAATAATAATAATAATAATAATAATAATAATAATAATAATAACAATAATAATAATAATAATAATATAAACAATAATAATAATAATAATAATAATAATAATACAATTTAATCACATGACTTTCTTATTTTACTAAAATGTATTTCTTAAGTGATGAGAATATTTTATTATTGTATTATTATTATTTATTATTATTATTATTATTATTATTATTAAACATTTTATTTAGTTTAAATTAAGAGTAGTAAAATACCAAGAAAGTGATTAGAAATCCTATTTTCATATTTGTATTTGATGAATTGTTTTGGTATGTTTATTTTTTATTTGTGCATTTTATACTGCATTATATGTGTTTTTATCGACTATTTATTTTGTACAGTACTTTTGTACAGGACTTTGTCAACCTTGGTTGTTTTTAAAATGTGTTATATAAATAAATGTGACCATATATTATAAACTATATTTTGAAAATATAGTTTGACATTTTTTTTAAAAATGTCTTTATGTTTTTTTTTTATTGCTTCAAATATCAAGAGTAGTAAAAAAAATATATATATATATATATATATATATATATATATATATTTAATTGTTTCTTTTTATATTTTCTTTGTTTAATTTTAATTATCATTAATATTATTTTATATGATATAGTGTATATATTTTTTTAAATATAATAAAGTATATTTTCTTGAATAGGACTCACGTGCACTCGTCCCGTCCTGAGATTCAGACCCACACATGCTGTTTCGGTAAGTGACGTTTTATTAGATGTGTGTTATTTGAAGGGATAAGAGCTTCGGCAGATACACTTTGGTGACTCTTCTGGTCTTAAAATTGACCATGTGCTTGTCTCAGCCTCGTTTTGATCTGCTTTAAAGGGAATTGTAGACACAAACCTACATTTTGGATTGTTTTTAAGTAATAATCTGTGGTTTTTAAACATTTTAGTGTTGCAAATTGAAAGTGACCCAGTCTGAGATGCATGTTTTTAAACAAAAACTCAAGAACTTTCTCATAAAACTTGTTATGTTGAAAAGATAAGATTCACTGTATAATAAGATGCCACTGTAGTCTTCAATATAATCGTCATCAAAGCAAAAACTTAACACTAGCCATGATTACGTTTGTGCTTTTAAAGATGGTGCAAAGTTAATGAAATTTGACGATTTCCAATAATCAATTCAATACCACGGTAAAAAAACTTCATTTGTTTAAACATTTTTTATTAGATTAAATTAAAATTGTAACCACATGTTGAGTGTAAACAACATGTGGACACAAACACACAAGAATAATGTTGCAAAAACGTCACTTCTGCTCCTCTGCATTTAGTGTTCAGCTCTTGTACTTGTGAGACATGACGGTTGGTCTTTGTGGTCGTCTGTTTGTCCCGCCCCTCCTCAACTGTGATTGGTCATTGTGTTTCTGCCTTCAAACGTGTGTTTTTTAGTCATCTGTCGTTGTTTCCATTATTTGTACCACCAAACATGGATTTTTTTTTTTTTGGTGACTTGTGGCTGCATTTCTAGTAACATTTGTGCAAATAATATGTGTGTTTTGTAGTGACACATTGCTGTGTTTCCAGCACCATTGTGTCGCCAAATATGGGAGTTTTTAGGAGACCTGGAGGTGTATTTACATCGATGTTTGTGCCACTGAACGTGGGTGTTTTTTTAGCGACCTGTTGCCACATTTCTAGTGTGTTAACTGAGAAAATGCCTCTACAGCCTGGTATGCACGGTGCAGTTTTGGGTCGTCTCAGGCCGTAGCTGAGTTTCCATCAATGTTTGTGCCACTGAAGGTTTCCAGCAACATTTGTGTTTTTAGTGATGCATTGCTGCATTTCCAGCATCATCGTGTCACCAAATGTGGGAGCTTTTAAGCAACCTGCAGCTGTTTCTGTGAGTGTTTGCACCCCTGACAGCAGGTGTTTTAGTGCCCCGTTATGCACTTAAGTCAACCTTAAAACGAGCAGCTCGTCTTACTTCAGACTTTTGAGGATGCAAACTTCAAACCTTCTGCAGGAAATTCACTTTTATCAGGTGTAAAATTTGTGTAAAAAATAAGATAATTTCACCATTAAATGAAGTTTTGCTTAATATAATGATTTCTGAGTGAAATCTTAATTTGAAAGGGGGCTGATTTTCTGAGGCCTCAGGTTGCTCTCGTCTCCCGCCTGCTGCGTTCACACCTCAGCTCAGCCTCCGAGGCTCCGCGGCGGCTCGGAGGTGCAGTTTGACTCTGTGCTGCAGTGCAGTTTAATCCTTCCTGTGCCACATCCTGCATGCTAACAGAGGGGTTATTAACATAACAAACTTAAATGCCCTATATAAATAATATGTTCGCAGAAATGCAAACCGGCTCAGCTGACACTGTTTAGGCAGCGCCTCCAACATCTGTTTATGAGCACTTTGCCTAATGATATCATCCGATATCATTAACTGTGGCAGTGCGCGCCGCAGCAGCAGGTGCAGCTGTTTATGCCCCCCCTCCCCAACACCTCCCCAACATACACACACACACACACACACACACACACACACACACTTGAAGAGAAAAGACTTTCACAGTCTCCTCCAACACCAGCACCAGCCCTCTCCTCCCTTCCACCCCACGAATCGCCAAACCGCTCATTAGGACAATTTTCCTCAACAAAAAAGCGGCCCCTATGATTTCAATCTGTATATCACCTGTAATTGTAGTTTTTAGCGAGAGCCTGATTCCATACATTTAGCGGGAGTAAACTGCGACTGCGGCTGCGGGTGCTGAAAGCACGCCTCTCGCCGCGGCCGCCAGCTGCAGAGGCTGTTTTTAGATGGCAGACTTTCCGCAGGGAGGCTCTCGTAGGCCTCTGAGTGTGTGTGTGAGTGTGTTTTCTCGGGGAGGTGGAGCTTGGCGGGCCCTTCGCTTTGTTTCCTGACTTGCTCTGTTTAGATGCTGGAAATTATAGAAAATTATTGAAATTATTATTTCTGGCAGCAACAATGGGGGCTGCTTCCTCCTTCTGACCGGAAGGCCGCGTCCAGGGTCCTCGCAGGTTCTCTGGAGCCTGATTTGATCGTACGCTGCTGTAATTAGTCAGATGGTCGCCTCGAATGTTGTGCGACACGGAGCTATCTGTTGCATTAGCGCCGCACCCGAGGCGGACGCAGTATTTATAGATCCAAAACAAACAATGCATATGGCAAAATGTTAACTGGCTCCGTCTTCATGTTTCTGTTTCTGTCAGGGAGGGAAACGAAACACAAACTCTCAGCTCTGCTGGTGTTTGAATTGTTTTCTTTATTTTAACACTTTGTGCCAATATCTTACAATATTTTTTCCTGTATTTGCTCAAATTACAGAGCTTCTTTACATTAGAGCTCTTCACTCCAAAACTGATCATACGTCATCTGCATGAGATCAACATTTCTGCATGTTTTTATTAACAGATGCTCAGAGGTTTCCGTTCGTGCATTTGAAAATGTGGACGTTTTTCAGTGACCTGTAGCTGTGTTTTTAACAGTTTGTGCAACTCAACATGGGTGATTTTAGCAACCCGTTAACACATTTCCAATAGCTTTTGTGCCGTCAAATGTAGGTGTTTTTAGCGCCTGCCGGCTGTATTTCCAGCGCCGTTTGTGCCGTTAAACATGGCTGTTTTATAGCAACACACTGTGTTTCCAGTGGCGTTTGTGCCACTGAATGTGGGTGTTTATTAGTGATCCTCCGGCACATGTCCGGTGTCTTTAGTGCCTTCAAACTGACTTTTTTCGTGAGTGTGTGTCCTGTGGCTGAATTTTCAGCGTTTGTGCCACGGAGCTGTTTCTACCTAGTGTTTGTTTATTTTTTTATTATTGCGATTTTTTTCATGTTTTTTCATGTTTATTAATAGAGGGAGACTTTTTTTTTAAGCTGTGACATCAGCAAAGCCAAAACTTTAAAGATGCCAAACAGACGGTAAAATAAAACAAAATAAATCATATATGTAACGACAGAGTCATTTTATTTTTCCGCTGATGTAATTTTCAGTTTCTCCTTGAGACTTTGAAAGTGTAAAAAATCACTTTGACAGCTCTACCGGAAGACGAGCTTGTTGGCACCCAGAGGAGGAGTTTTATTTGCAGGCAAAGACCCCGACACTGAACCCGCTCTGAGCACTGAGGGCCAGCAGGGAATACACACCGACCACACACACACACCGACCACACACAAACACACACAGAGACACACACACACAGTGATGCATATCTGCACTCGTAAATGCTGCGGCAGCCATTTACATGAACACACACCGAACAAAACACACATACGACAGATCAAAAATATCCGAACGCGAGATAACACACATGTACACAACAAACACACACACACACACACACACACACACACACACTCACACTCCTCCCAGCTGTTCTCTAAATGTTGATTACACAAGACACTGGGGGGAGCCTCCTCCTCCTCCCTCCTTCCTCCTCCTCCTCGATCCGGTAGCCGGGCGATTCCCCCACAAGGAGGCCGAGCGGGACCGGCTGACCCGAGGTGCTCAGTGACCCGGGGTTGGGGGTCCAGAGAGGGCCGCGGCCCCGGGGCCTCTTGGCTGGGCTCTTCTTCCCCCTCGTTCCCTTCCTTCCCTCAGCTCTACGAGCAGCCCGTCTCAGGACGGGAGACATGGGCAGAGACAGCAACGGCCCGGGGACAACTGGCCGAGGAGCAAAAACCAAAAAATTTAAATCATAAAACTCCTCCTCTGTCGAGATGCTCGGGTAACTTTGTGTCAAGTGAAACGGAGACGGGGGATTAAAGGGAGATGATTTTTATCCGACGTGAAGATTTTTCAGCCGTTGGAGGCTTTTATCCAGCAGCAGAGTAAGATTAAAGTACACGAGGCAACATGTTTTTAAAAAAATATCCTTCTTATCAGTTTAAAAGTAGAGACTCACTTTTGTGGCGTAACGTTTTCTGCAACCTTCATCAGCGTCTGTTATCGACTAAAGGAGCTGTAACTTGCCACCATCAGTGGTCACTAACCAACTTTTATTTGCTGTGTGTGTAACAAAATCCTTTTTTTAGTTAGATTTTTATTTCAAACAACTAAAATAAGAGAAAAAAATTAAATAAGAGCAAGAAAATACAACACCAGGAAGTAGGACGAAGGAGTAGGACGAAGTGAATACTTCAAAAACCCCTTATAATTCTTTAATTTTCATTTTTATTCTTTCCTTTCATGTTAACGCACAACAATCATGTTGAGATTCCAACTCTAATAAGCATTTCCTGACGAAAACGAGCATGTAGAAAAAAAGAAAAATCTGATATTACCTTCCCCTTTCTCAAAACAAACATAAAGAAAATAAATCGATGGTCTCTTAATTACTGTTACTTAAAAAACAACATTTAGAGTAAACTCAGAAAGAAAAGAAATTAAAAATATAGATAGAAAATCAAATCATACAACTTAAGTCACCTTTAACAAGGGGACAGATTCTACCTGAAAGCGTCACATAGTCTCATTATTTTGTCTAAACTAAAAATATTTTATATTATAGCGTACACGTCTGCTTTAATGCCGTCTGTGCAAACTTAAAATTAAATTTCCCTCTATGTTCTTCTTCCTCTGGCATAAAAACAAGCAACTTTTGGAGATTTTCTGGTAGTACAGAAATATGAACTCAACTAAGTTTTGGTAAAAAAAATTTGTTGTGAATGTGAACTCAAAGGTCCACTTACTGGCCTTTTGGAGCTTTCAGCTGCAGATTTCTTGATTGCATTTTTTGAAGAAGCAGTGTGAGGAATTTAGTGGCATCTAGTGGTGAGGAGAGCAAATTGCAACCAGCTGAAACAAGCGTGAATTCCTGTTTGGGATTTCTTCGGTGTTCGGAGGTCGTAAGCAGGAGCTGATAGAGGTCATAAAGGAGCCGTCCGGTGCTGAAAATGATTAGTCCTGTCGGTGCTACAACGGGAGATGATATTAATCAATAAATCAACCAGTCACCTTCTAGGATTTTTGCACATTTCTTGGATTTTAGGACATTTTTGGGATTGTATGAATTTTATAGAATTTTACAACATTTCTAAGATGTCAGGACATTTCTGGGATTTTATGAAATAACTGCATTTTTTGGACATTTTTTGGATTTTGGGACATTTCTAGGATTTTAGGACATCTCCAGGATTCTAGGATGTTTCAGGTTTTTAGGACATTGCAAGGATTTTTGGGTATTTGTTAGGATTTTAGGAGATTTCTGAGACTTTATGATGTTTCATGTTTTAAGGACCTTTCTATGAGTTTCTTACATTTGTATGAATTTAAATCATTTCTAGGATTTTGGGGGGATTTCTAGTATTTTAGCACATTTCTAGGACTTTTGGGATGTTTTCACAATCTTTTAGGACATTTTGAGAATTTAGGACTTTTCTAGGATTTTAGGGCATTAGGTGCTTAGCTCAGTCCTCTGTTGGGGTTTGCGTGCATTTCTAAGATTTTAGCATGTTTCTGGGTTTCTAGGATGTCTCTTTTTTGATGAAGAAGCTCTATTTTGATGCTGCTTTATTTGGGGCCAGATTTGGCCCACGTGCCATAAGCTGATATTCGCTGCCCTGAACCCGACACACTGGACCTTTAAAGAAGAAATGCACAAAAGCAGAAGTGAGAAAATGCCGTCGCTGAACTTTGGTTGTTGAGTTTCTCTGCCGCCTTCTTCACTGTGATATGGTCAGTGTGTGTAGTTTGGTAGAAACAAAATAGTTCCTACATAAAACTGTTCACAACAAGGTCTGTGGATTATCTTGAGAAACCAGGTCATGATTTCTGGAGAGAGACGTTGCTGGTGAGATTTTCAAATGTATTTTTTTGGCACTTTGAGCCACATCAGCCGAAATCTCCGACACTCAGCAGCTCACACCAGAACTAATAAACAGCACTACAGGAAAAAGGAAAAATAGGCATTTTTTAAAATTTGGGTTGAACTGTTCTTTTAAACTCTTCCTCCACTCTGTGTGTAAAGTTGTGCGGTGAACATTTTGGCACGATGGCATGAAGGAGCTTAATTTTCACTTCACAAATTTCCTAATGGGCAAACTAAAGAGATCTCTGTGCTTTAGCACCCTTAGGCACGAGGCAGCGGAGCTAACGTTCAACTTAATGATCGACTGAGCTCTGCTGTCAGAGTGCAAGGGAGGAAGAAAAAAAGAGTGCAGAGAGGAGCTGCTCGTGGACTCCTCTAAATATGCAGAAAATATGCAACATTATTTGTGTTTTTTGAAGCAAATTAATGTGGTGAAACTAAACTTGTTGTTGCACTTCCTTCATTTAATAAGAGAGGGTGAAGAAAGAGGCTAAAAAGAGCAGCTGCTGATAGAAAAGATGCAAAACATCACAGATGAAGAAGCACAAGTCCAATTAGTCCATTCAGAAAAAGACACGTTTTCAGAGATTTGCCATTTTAGTTGAGTCTGATCGGTCTGCAGCTCGTGCTTTAATTCACGCTCTGCATGTGTCGATGTATATATTTAACTCAATATAAATTAATGCCAGAATCAGACAACGTGACATTTAAGTCTTTCCAGATTGTCATCTTGTCAAATTAGGCGATCATGGTGTCGAGACACGTGTCAGATGTTGAACTCCGACCTGTCAGCCTGCAGTCCGTCTGATGTGCAAAGGTACAAGAGTGCAGGACGCAGTTTTGTGTTCGGAGCGGGCCGAGGACATTGTCAAACGGAAGACAAGACAAATTCTGGCATGACTGTTTTTCTGTTTGGGGTCTTGTGAGGAATCTAAGATGCAGAATCAGTTGATATCCTCTCTGACACACCAGATTTCTGCACAGGTCTGCTTTTCAAGACCTGCTCCCAAACTGGCCCTTTTAGTCCTGAAACCCAACCCAAGCCGTCATAACTGAAACTGCAAATCCTATGATAACCATGGGATTTTTTTCTAATAATTTGGTAAGCTGCATGTTTAAAATGATTATTTTAGGATATTTCATACATGAAAAAAGAAGGTAATTCAATTTTTTTCAAATTTTTCCAAATGTTTTTTTTCTCTTTTCAAATTTGACCTTTTTTTCATTTAGATTTTTAATTTTTATTTTTTAATATATTTTTTTTCTTATTCTCTGTAGGTCAGCTTTTTTAGATAATCTTCTAAATCTACTAATTTCTTGCAATTTGTGAAATACTTCGTACCCAGTTGCTCATTGCTTTTTCTTTTTTTCATCATATTTTGGATGATATTGCACCAGTTTGCTCAGGATTAAAGCATCACGTGACCCCAGGTTTCAAGGTTTGTGAAAACAGTTTATTTTTACATCCTGTAACAAACTTGAAACAACTACTCAGAGGCCTTTAAGGAAAAAAGAGGAAAAGTAGTGTAGTGTAAGAAATTGATGTTTTATTCTAAAAACATCCAACTCAAGATGTCAAAAGAAGTCATTTTGTGCTTCATTTCTGTGATAAAGTAAAAAAAAAAAAAAAAAAAGTCGAGTTTGGAGTCGACGGCATTAGCATCCACATTCATTCAGCATTCAGTTCCTGCATCAGCTGTCTCTTAGCCCGAACTTCCTGCTGGTTAATGTATGCTCGCTGTGCGTTTGCACGACCTGTCTGAAGTGATTTCTGACGGCCTTGTTTAATTAGCCGCGTGTGTGTGTACTTTTATACATATTCATCGGCCGCAGATTTCAGCCCGATTGATGTCGTAATTGATTCAGAAGGTTTTATAATTCCTGCAAAGGCAGACGAGGAATTTCAATGACTTTGCAAATTTGGGGAGGAGGGAGGACGGAGGGAGGAGGGGGGCGGAGATGTGAGGGCGTCTCCACCTGAGGACGGTGTGATTTCTGTCAGAGAGCGCGGGAGGATTGTCAGCTGCTTTGTTGTTGCTCTTTCACGAGTAAATTACACATTTAGGATTTATTAAGACAAGAAACAATTTTCAAATAGTGAATCCGTGAAGCCTCCGTGGAGATGTGCTCATTACTCCGTAGCCCCGGGCCATGTTCGCCGCCTCCAATGCATCCTTTTTTTTCCTCTTCCCCTTCCCCTCTGTCTGTGTTTTTCGGCGTCGCCGTGCCCGATGCCGTAATGTCACAGCGGTTTGTTCAAAGCCGCAACGATGATTTGGGCTCCCAGCAGGTGCCGCCCCGATGTCTGTTCAATTATTAAAGTGAGGGCCGCATGGATGCATTACAGCCGCCGCGCCCATTAGATAAAAAAGACGACGGCTTTTGACATATTTCCTCTCTGCCTCACAAAGACGCCACCGCTCTTTGTCACTTCTTTTTGTTTTATTCATTTTTCTCTTAGTATGCATGGAAATATTAAAGAGCCATTTGTTCCCTTTCAGTGTGAGAGCTATCGTGATCTTTTTGATTCGCCCCTCGTCAAACTGAGGTCGTGTCTGCTCCTTGTAGCTCCCTCCGCTCTTTTTAACTTCCCAGCAGCCCCCCCGCCGCCCCCAATCTAACCATGAAAACGGCCGCCGTGTTGATAAATAAATCATGCGGTGGACACAAAGTTAAACCTTCGACACAATCGCTCCCGGCAGCCGCCTTCCTCCTCTTTTTCCTCAAGCGCTCAGAAGTTGAGACTTTGTTCAGGCTCTGATTGGTCATTACGGCGTCATCAAAGCGCGTGGCGGTCGTTGGACGCTTTTGTGGCGGCATCAGTCGACACTGAAAGATGTAACCTATAAATTCTTTATCTGTTTTTGTCTTAAATCAAAAAAGAAAAAAGTTTTTTTTTTGTGGAAGTCTGAGAAAACGAAAGCAGGGTCAGATCAACACCAGAAGAGTGACGCCTTTCACGAGTATTTAAATCTTCGAAACCTGAGCAAATGTGTGTGACATTCTTTAAAAAAACATATTAGCAACTTTGATAGAAATGTGTTACAAATTTCAAAAAAATTGATAAAGGTGACAAACATATTTCATAGTTTATTTTTTTAAAAAAAACAAAAATAAAGGAGGTTTGTCAGACAATTATAAAAAAAAATAAAAAATAGGCGGAAAGTATCCAGAAAAACAAAACCAAAAAAACCCAACATATATATAAATTATTTCACAGAAAACATTTAATAAATATACAAAATACTTTTTCTCAGCAGATTTTAGGTCATTATCACAGTGTAGTATCGTGTATAGTGTAGTGTAGTGTAATTTACCATATGTACTGTGGTGCACTGTAGTATAGTATACTATAGTATGGTATGGTACGGTACGGTACGGTATAGTATACTATAGTATGGTATGATGTAGTATAGTATGGTACGGTACGGTATGGTACAGTATGGTATAGTATACTATAGTATGGTATGGTACGGTATAGTATACTATAGTATAGTACAGTACAGTATAGTATAGTATGTATTATGGTATGGTATGGTATGGTATGGTATAGTATAGTATGATACGGTGACGGTGATACGGTAATGACACGTTTTTGCACATTGGCGTTTTTCTGTGACGGATGATGTTGATTGTTTTGATGATTTGCTTCAGATCACAATTAGCCACCGAAAGTTAAACTGTCCTGAACTTTAGGTTTGGCTGCAGTTCAAGCAGAATCAGGCTCTTCCAAAAACGTTTTATGGCGGCTCGCTGCAGCTGCGCTCCGCCGCTGATTTGTGTGTTTTCAGCGATAAGCGAGAAGATTCATAACTGTCAACAACACTCTCATAACAGAAGCTTTTCTTTATTTGAGCTCAGCGTATAATCTTTATAGGACATTTCTTGGAGGATTTTTGGACGTTTCTCAGATTTTAGCGTGTTTCTAGGATTGTGGGACATGTCTGGGATTTTATCCCATTCCTTGAATTTTAGGACATTTTTAGAATTTTAGAACATTTCTCAGATTTTGGGACATTATTGGGATTTTAGGACGTTTCTCTGATTTAAGGATTTTTCTTGTATTTTAGGACATTGGGGTCTTAGTTAGGTCCTCTGTGGGGGGTGTGGGGGGATCCTTCACTGGCACTTTTTTATTAAAAAGCTCCACTTTGATGCTGTTTTATGTACTCGGTTACTTTATATATGTACTAAAAGTACAAAAACAATTCCCAGTCTTAAAGCACAACCCCCCCCCCCCCAATTAAAAACAGGCTAAAACTGCTATAAACTATAAACATTATTTTCATTAATTCAAATTTCAACAGAAGTCAAATTGAATGTAGTTTTTTAATATTCAGATGCTCCTCTCCCATATTTCAAAGTGAAGAAAAAAGTAGAGTAGTATTACATGCATCGCTCCACTCCTACACCAACACACCCCAACCTCTCTTCCTCCTCTTCCTCCTCTTCCTCCTCCTCCTCCTTGTTTGATTCTTCGCTGTGTGTTCTGTACATGCCAACAAATCCTAATTGCACCCCACACTCTTTTCTTCCCACCGATGCTGCGCGATTCGTGCCACCAAATTCCTCGTGTGCTAATTAGGCACGCAACCACGGTGGATACACTCCTGACAGGTGCTGCTGGCCTGCCGGGGTCACACACACACACACACACACAAAAACATACACACATTCGACGAGAGACAGAGAGAGAGAACGAGAGAGACACTAGTGCTCACAGCATTAAAAATAAATGGAGAGAGGAGAATAACGAGAGAGGCAAGACGTGTTAATTTCTAGCTTCCATCTGTTATTACATAAGCACTGCCAACAACGACGCATCTCTGGAAGAACGGCGAAAAAGAGAAGAAGAGGAGAGGAAGACGGAGGGCTGCAAAGGCAAAACAGCCGAAGTCCTCCTGCATGGAAGAAGAATTCCTCGGGGAGGCCGGCGGAGCACAAATCAGATTGATCGAGCAAACGCAAACTTTCACTTGAAGGTTTTTCGCTTCCAACACAGTTTGAACACATAACCTGGTGTTCCTTGCTCGCAATGTGGCAAAAAACCCAAAAAACGTGCCGTCGAAAAATGTTTGCTGTTTTGTAAGTTAAAGCCTCCAGAGAGTTCGTTTCCTCACAAATGTTTACGAGTGAGTTTGAAACTTTTTCTCGCTCAAGTTTGGAAAAGACAGGAACTTTTTTTTTTTTAAAGTTTGCTATGGATTTGTACCAGCACGAAGCTTTTGGAAATGTGTGCCAATATCAGTAACACCAGGGTCAGAATCACCAAAGATACAGATATTCATAGGTACGGAAGCCCTGAGAGGCATGTTGGGAAAAAAAAAAAATTGCGGGCAATGTTTGCCAAAACCCCAGTTCATCTCAGAGGCACTGTTACGTTTGAGATATTTAGGTTTTGGCCAACATTGCCCGCAAAATAAATACATAAAATCAATAAATATTAATCTTGCCTTTCAGGGCCTCCATACACAGGGCTGCAACTATTTATTTTGTTTTTCGATCACTCCATCAATTCCTTTTTTTATTAACCCTTTTAACTTTTAGCAAATTGGCTTGATGTCTTTCAAAAACATGAAAAGAAGGCGATCATCCTAGAAATGTTTCAAACTCTTCGATGGATGGATGAGAGAAGCAGCTGCTGCAGGAGCATCTGGTGCTCTGCTGCTCCCTCTGTGCCCAGAGTGCACAGTAAATAATCTTCTCATAGCTCTCCTAATGAACAGTCCAGCTCCAAAAATATAAAATAAACGCTTGGCTGGAGATGTTTTAACCGTGGTCGACTTGACCGGCAGCATTTGTCATGAAAAATTAAAACCATGCAAAGGTAATTTGCCTTTGCTGACATGCACGTCCTGCAATATTGCATGTGCACACATTACATTTCATCAATGCTAAAAGAGTTTCATGCAACGCAAAATTTAAATGCATTTTCATGATCACAGAATGAGTTCGATAAAATATGAAGCTCCAGCCAGCAGCTGGTTAGCATCGCATATAAAAAGGCTCCGTGAAGACCTAACAAACTTTATCTCCAAGCACCTCTAAATTCCTGCAAGTTCTACCAGCCAAGAAAAAGTGCAGCACGGTGCAGAGGCCTTTATTTTGACATATTGACCTTTATATTCATATTCGGCGTTATTTCTGAATTTGCGGCACCTCCTGATTTTGACAAGAACGACCTCCTTCTGCTGTGAATTTGAGATGTTTTCTTAAAGCTCAACATTTTCCACCAGCTCTTTCCCGCTCAAGCTGTCCTGTAAAAATAATCCAGTGACAGCGAAGACATACCGTTTGTCATCTAACAAAAACAATCCCCCGTCTGAGGAACAATGGGACGAGCCGAAAACAAAGAGCCCGCCGAGTGACGAGCACCTCGAAGGGCTCTGCTGCATGTTTGGGTTCGGGATCTTTTCCACCACGAGGCTCGAGACGTGTTGATGTCCTGAGGTGGCGTTCGTTTCCCGACAGCGACGGTGACTGAGGTGCAGCAGACAGGAACTCTGCCTTTGTTTTTTTGGACGGGAAGACACCAGGAGAGGCTGTTTGCAGGGACGCTGCAGATTCTTTCCCAGGGTGGAGGGACGTTACTGTCAAGATACTCGCTGCCAGAATACACACACGTCAGCCATCGATCTTTGCAGCATTTCAACACTCCTACAGTGATATATTTTGGATTGGAGGGAAGCTAAACACAGCAAAAGCCTGTAGCTCAGTGATACTCAATTTACAGTCGCGGGATAAATCTGTCCCCCCAACTATTTTCTAATTCACAATAAAAATAAAGTGGTTCTCACTGGGAATTGTTTTTGTACTTTTAGTATGAAAAAGGTGCCAAAGTGCATAAAACAGCATCGAAATAGAGCTTTTTTATCAAAAAAAGTGCCAGAGGAGGATTCCCTGCATCAGAGTTGTCCTGTAATCCCAGAAACATCCTAAAATCCTACAAATGTCCTGCAAACCTAAAAATGTCCTATCATCCCGGAAATGTGCTAAAATCCTAAAAACATGCTTTTATCCTAGAATTGTCTGAAAATCCTGAACACGTCCTACAGTCCTAGAAACAGGCTTGTTCTTAAAAATTACCGAAAATCCTATAATTGTGCTTAAATTCCAAAAACATGCTTAAATCCTAAATATGTCCTAAAATCTTAGAAATGCCTTTAAATCAAAGAAATGTACTAAAATCCCATAATTGTCCTAAAATTCTAGAAAATTCTTAAAATCCAAGGAATATCCTAAAATCCTTGAAATGTGCTAAAATCCTAGACACATCCTAAAATACTAGAAATGTGTGAAAATCCCAGAAGCATCCTAAAATCTCAGAAAAGTCCTAAAATCCTAAAAAAAAAAAAAAAAGAGCTAAAATACCAAAAAAAAAAATGTCCTCAAATCCAAGAAATGTGCTAAATTCCAAGAAATATGAGAAATATGCCCAAATCCTAGAAATGTGTTAGAAAAACATATGGGGCTGCAGCGACTGGCCCCTGGCCCCTGGCGCCTGGCCCCTGGCCCCTGGCCCCTGGCCCCTGGCCCCTGGCGCCTGGCCCCTGGCGCCTGGCCCCTAGCCTGCTGCTATTTTGCAAAAGTGGCCCCCAAACAAAGCAGGCTGGGTCTCTCTGCTGTAGCTGCTCCGTCTCCAGCCGGCAGTGTGGGAACACATTATAATTGTTTGTTCAATTATTTTTCTTGGATGCCGCACCTGCACTTCAGCGTGTGAACTCCGGAGACCGAAGTGCAATTAAGCCCCACAGAGCAGCGCTGACGCCTGTTTAAACAGCGGGGAGGGAGCCGGATAAATACCTTTTTAGTGCTCAAGGTAACAAGCAAAGGGTGACAGTGAGAAGGCTCGCAGGGAGCAATTTCCTATTTATTTGTCTTCTGATCTGACCTCTCCCTTGACAAGGTTCCACAGCTTATTACCGTGTCTGTCCTGCGCTCTAATCGAGGCCCATTACAAATGTTCAGCAGGCTGGAAGTGCCAGATGTGGGCGAAGGATAAAGGAGGCAGCGTGTTGCGCTGACCGGCGTCGACGCCCTCCGGATTGTTTTGCGAGGTTCGGAGTTTCACGGATAAGTAGCTCAGATGTTTGCAGAAATTGTAAATTGTGTTTTCTGACCTCGGCTGGTCGTTTTAATGAGAATCTCTGCAAAGTGAAGTGCAGAGGTGTGAGGTTGTTTCACAGGGAGGAAAGTTTACATCCTTCTGCTGCTGTGAGGAGAAGTCCTGCAAGAAAACAGGCTGGAGTTCAGTGATAATCAACTTGTGGCCTGTGGGCCAAAACTGGCCCCTGATAGAGTGCTGAGTGGCCCCCGAAACCATTTTCTAATTTCTAATAAAATAAAGCAATTCTGGATGTACTTTAGTATACGTAACGTGCCAGAGAGGATAAAACAGCATCAAAACAGAGCTTGTTTATAAAAATAATGTAAGTGGAGGATGTCCCAGACCCCCACAGAGGTCCTAGCTCAGCCCATAATGTCCCTAAATACCAGAAATGTCCTAAAATCCTATAAATGTCCTAAAACCTTAGCAACATCCTAAAATGAGACAAATTCTGAAATGTCCTCAAATCCGAGACTAGTCCTGAAACTTCTTTAAATCATAAAAATGTCCTGAAATCCTAGAAATGTCCTCTTCCAGCTTCTTGAACAAGAGGATTTACTACTTTTCTGTGTCCATATCATCGTGATTTTTACTAATTTTGGCTTTTAGCAAAACTTTTTGTCCCCTTTAAGCTGAGCGATCATTAGGTTTCTTGATTTCTTTGATTTTAAAAGCAGCATCAGTTGTAGCTGTGCTGCTTTTAGGTATTTTTGACCCTCTGCATTAAAATCAACCCCCTGTCCGTTTTATTTTGGCGGTCAGTCACATATTGGGGGATGTTCAAAGTCTCCCAGTCGAACTCTCTGTCACACTGATGTCTGTTGGTGTCTTTGGTAATGACCATTTGCATCCGCAGCATATTTCCCGTTGGCAGCGGGCTCATTCTGCACATAGATGCCAGTCAGTGTGTCACAGCTCGCCCTGCTTTACAGCGACTGTGTCTTCAGTCACACAGCTATCATCCCAGCCATGCATACCTCCCTCCACGCTCTCCATGCTCACCGCCCTGCATGCATTATTCACAGCCAAATTAAAATACCGGGCCGAGAGTGAGAGTTGCATGTTAAGGCAGCTGAATCGGGGAGGTGCCGTCACAACAGCTGAAAGTGTCTGTCACAGAGTTAAAACTTTTTTTTTTCTCCCATAGTTCCCCGGCAGTGCAGCTGCCTAAATGAGAGGGATTAAGTTAACTCCCTGCTTAGAGGAAGAGCAGGCCCTGGATTAGGGCACTGGGCATGGACACAGAGAGCATTCAAGCAAGAGCCACAGCTTTTTAAAAAAGAGACGTGGGGGAGAGAGGAGGCAGCGGTGCACAGCCCTCGCAGGGGCCGCCGGCCGAGTTGCTTGAACAAATACATTGACAAGTGTAACGCCGCACTCCGCGACATGGAAAAGTGTGTCGGAGCAAAGAGGGGGAACACTGGCGGACACGCCGACAATCACAAATGCCTTTTTTTTTCTCCGTTTTCCATCCCGCTTTTTCTCCTCCATCTTCTGTCAGAACCTAAAACACTGTTTCTTCTGCAAATGCCGAGATATCTCCTCTCATCTGAGGTTTATGTCGAAATTAATGTCACAATATTGGTTTAAAAAAAAAATCCTAATATCGATTTAGGGGGCAGTAATTTTGTCAGATGACTACATTTAAAAAAATTAAATTGAGAAAAAAAATCTCAGTCAAAAACTGTTTCATAATTTCTTTTTTTATTTTTTATCAAAGTGTATTTTTTTTGTCTTTATTTGCCTGACCAGACTAGATGATGAAAAAGAATTACTTTTATAAACTGACTAAATTTGTTTCATGCTGATAATCATTTTTCCTTTTTGATGCAGAGTTTGCAAAAACATCAGCTTTTCACAAACAGTTTGTACAGTTTTTATTATGCCCCCATGATGGCAGTAGTCATGGCCAAAGACATGATGTTTTTGGATTATCTGTCCCATTCTTTAATGGGATATTTAAAGGAATTTCATGAAATTTGGCACAAACGTCAACTTGGATGCAACAATGGACTGATAAGATTTTTGCAGTCAAAGGTCAAAGTGACCGTGACCTTGTCTGTCTCATTCTTGTAAACTAAATATCTCAACATCACCGTGGCTGAATGTCTTTATATTTGGCACAAACGCCCACTTGGACTCAACAATGGCTTTATGAATTAGAATATTTTGACACGATTCACCATCAGGGCCCGTATCGGGTTAAAATATCAGCTTTTCATGATCAGTTTCTGTAGTTTTCATCCTGGCTCCGCTCAGGCCAAAGACAGGGCCAGAGCGATTGTGTTTTCGGGTTGTCTGTCTCAAGAACACTTTGACGGATCGTCTCCAAATGTCTACAAATTTGGCACAAACATCCTCTTGGACTCTAGACTGAGCTGATAAGAGTTTGATGGTTAAAGGTCACTGTGACCTTGCGTCAGTGTCATTCTCACGGTATCTCAAAGAGCAATTCTAAAAATTTCACACAAATGTCTCAGAGGATGAAATGATAAAGTGATGACATGTTATATCCAAAAGGTCAAAGGTCAGCTTCGGGGAAGATGAGTGTGAAACACAATTTCACACACACGTTTGCCAGCTGTAACTGCGACTTGACTGTCTGACGGAGGCATAAAACCACGAGCTGGTAATTCTCGTTATCTGATGACAGTACGCAGGTCACTGAGTGCATCGTAGCATCTCATCCTAAATTTTAGTTTTTGGAAATACTCCAAAACAGATGCTAGAACTGCTTCCAGATTTTTTTTGTATGATGTTGACAAAGTATTCTCTTTTTCAAAGCTCTGTCAGTGAGATTGTTCTTGCTGCATATTGTGAAATTGTCTAAATTTTGTGCTCTTTAGGTTTGCTTGTTGCTGCTTGTTGCTGTTCAACAAATAGTTAAAGGCGTATGTAGTGAGAAAAAAGACAAAAAGATCATTTTTAAAAGCAAATATAAGCATGCAAATCCTTAATCAAGACAGAAAAATAACATATAAATCTATTTTTAAATGTAAAATGATACATCTCCTGTTGTTTTCACCTGATACAGTAACAGTCCAAGCTAAACGTCTGCACACCCTGTTCTGTGAGGTCTGAAAAAAACCCTTCACAGAGAGGAGAAAAAAAACCTGGGAAGGAGTGGAGATGAGAACAGGTGGTGAAACAGTGTGAGAAACACGAGGGAGAAAAACAACAGACACCTGCTCGTGAAACCCAACCTGGTTCCTCCATCACATTCCAGCAGAGTTCAGCTGACTGAGCGGCTCAGACAGCGGCTGGGGAGGATACACTCAATCTCCTGCACTAAATTACGCCGCTGACAGTGTGACCGTACGAGTGGAAAAGCATTTGTCGGGCAGTTATGTCTGTATACTTCTGAGGACAGATAGTGGAGACTCTATACCTAAATACACTTTCTTTTAAAGCTGCATTTAGGCGATTATTAGACACTAAAACTCCACTAAATCTGCCGTAATTCAGAAAAAAAAATCACTTAATTGAGCTGCAGATGCTAACCTGCATTAAAAAAAACTAAAGAAAAAGTGATTCTTAATTGCACCTGCAAAGGATAAAATGCAAAATCAATAGCAGTGATTCTGAGCTATTTGCACATTAAAAATTACCTAACATGCATGCATTTATAATTGACCACTTTCTATGCAAATGAACCTCATTGCAAAAAAAAAAAAAAAACGTCCGATGTACAAAGATCAGTTCTGTTGCAGTGACATGTTTTGTGTTGTCAGATAGTTGGTGGTAATTTTTATATATTTTGCAGAATCTGTAGCAGGACTAAATTTCGGTGCCGAAAGCATTCTGGTTTCTGTCTGCAGTCGAGTATTGACCAATCGTGTTTGAGCTGCAGGTAAACACACAGTCTGTGTGCTGAAATCCTGCAATCTCAACACCCATCCAATATTTAACTTTTTTAAGCTTTTATCTGCATTAATGTGCTGATATCTGTTCACGGAGATTAGCAGACATTTTGGAAGAGGAAGTTTTGGCCTGGATAACTGCCTGCCACACTGGACCCCGAAATATATTCTGTTGAACCCAGAAGTTTATCATCGTAAGACCGATGTAACGCCCGGCAGCGACCCCGTTTCTCTCTGTCATGTTTAAATTCCTTTAATTAAATAAAATGACTAAAAACAGAACAAAATAAGATAAACAGACGCATGAAAAATTATGGGACATAAGCCAAAAAAAATCAGTAAAAGCAATTAAAACCAGTAAAATAAACTTAAAAAATAGAATATAATAAAATTAGATAAATTAAATTAAATTAAATTTATGTAGTCGATCAGACTTAGAATCCCTTTTATCCACAGACCTTTATAAAGATGCATGTGCACTGACTCATTTTATTTAATTAAACCAGGATTGCCATCAGATTTGATCAGGTTCTGTTTTTTACTCACATCTTTTAGGTTGAGACTAATATTGCCTAAATAAAAATAAAATAAAAAAAAATAGTTAAAGTAGTCAAACCAGTGTTATTGTTCCTCCACCAGAAAATGTTGACCATCAAAACCTTTCATTTCCTTCATTTCCTTCATTTTGGTGACTTTTTGTGCACTAATTTATGCCTTTTCTGTATCAGTGTCCTCTGCTGTTTTCATGTTTTATTCATGTTTTATTGTGTCTCCTGAAATCGACACCTCAGCTCAATAAGTCATTGTGTTAAAACGAATAAAGTGCAATAAAGTAAATTTGAAAGGACTTTGACTGATTTTGGTGGTAGTTTCAGGATGATTAGGATCAAACTGGACATCAGAGTAAATAATTAACCGTCCCTGATCTCCTCTGTCCTCTTCTCCGTCTTCTTCTGGCTGCAGGGAGAGAGACCTCAGTCACGTCAGCTCCGTGACATCGAGGCGACCGCCACGCCGCTGCAAACGGGTGATGACGGATGCCTTTTTGTCTCGTGCAGTCAGGCCGGATCGTCGGGCCCGCGGACGGCTGTAATTGCACCGACAGGTGACACATATGTGGAAACCAGAAGATGATGTGGGAGACGACTCGGATCATGTGACCTGCACCTCAGATGCCTCCTCGGAGTACGGTGAGTGTCTGAAGAGCTTCACTCTGACTTTACGTGACATTTAGGAAACAAAATGGTGTCTGCGAATTGATACTTAAATGAACAGGATGCTTACTGTAGACATGCTGAAAAATAATAATTATAATGAAAATAATAATAATAAGATAATTAATTACAGAATTTAGAAAATAATATAAATCAAGCAAGCAAAAAAATCCAAAATTAATAATAATACAGAGCATAATTTAGTAAAATAAAATAAAAACAGAATTGAGGAAAAAATATCTAATAATAGTAAAAATAATACAGATAATAAATATAGAAAAAAACACAACTCTCAAGATACAATAATAATAATAATAATAATAATAATAATAATAAATAAAATAATTATAGAAATTGTTTTTTAAAATATGCGTGACTGTGTTTGAGGCGATATATTTAAAAAGCAACTTCCTCATGCAAATATCAGTGTTTTTTTTTTTTTTATATACTGAAGACCACATTTCCCATCAGCCCTGTTGCTTCCTGTCCTCTCTTCTCCTACAATAAGATTTGTTCCCATTATTCTTTCTCTTGTTTCTCCATCAATAGAAATTCGGTGACTTTTATTTCACTTTGCTCTGAAAAAAAAGGCAACATTTAACATTTTGTACCATAAAGCAGATTTACTTTAACCCTTTAAAAACTGACCTCCCACAGGTGGGAGGTCAGTTTTGCACTTTGCTCAAAAAAATGGATCTCAAAAACCTAAGGAGTAAAAAAGTCCAAAATAAAACAAGAAAAAAAAAATCTGTTTCTGCATTTAAAAAAATCTTTCGGATCAGTATGTTTCGTTTGTATTCTGTAAAAATCTTTTTTATTGACCTAAATAACCTTTTAACGTAGGTTGTTCAGATTTAAGAAATTTTTTAAAAAATGACATCACAGTAAACAAAAATACCAATGTGGGCACCGGAGGACAGTTTCTATTGTAGAGTTTAAAGGGTTAAAATATAAACTTGTGTCCATCCATTCTCCAGAATAAGAGAAAAGGCAAATTTTCGGTGTTTGTTTAAGAGTTCAAGGCAGAAAATAAAGTGAAATATGTTTTTTAGATAGCTTCCGGTTTCTCTAAAAAATTAAAAACTGGCAACATGACAAAGTTTGTGTAAAAGTAAAAACGTGCAATTCTGTGTTTCTCACTTCAAAAGTCTCCTCGCTGCTGTCAAATGCAAAACTGTCACTTCACTGTTAAAACTGCCGTCCAGTCTCAGTCTCATCTCATCGTCTTTTTCAGATGCACTCAGATATTTAAAATCTTTTATTCAATATTTAAAAAGTATTGTTTTAAATGCAGCAAATAATTGATTATAAAAAGAGTTTCAAAAGACATATTCAAAGCAGAAGTTGAGTGTTGAAGGATGTAATCAGACCTTAGAATATTATATTGCTTATACAGTATTTACAGTGCTCACTACTGCATGCACACAGCTGATTACACAGATATTACAGTATTTATAGTCATGTTGCTGCAGAGTAAACTTTATTGTCAGTTCTGTAATGAAATAATAAAATTACAGATAAAGGAAGAGAAACATGAAAACACACAAGCAGCAACTTCAGGAATACAGAGTATTCTAGAGTACTCTTTATGCACAATATATGGCCAAAAATATGTGGACATCCCAAAACTACAGCCATATTTGATATCTTTTCAAATCATCGGCTCAGCCTCTGATCAGAGAGGCCATATTTTAGCAGCCGCGGGTGCTTCTTGTGTTTGTTTTTAATGAGATTGAAGTGTTTTGCTCGTTGTTTTTGCGTTGCTGAGCTCCTTTGAGTTTTTGCAGGAGCCAGCTGAACGCCTCGAGTTAAAAAAATTAAACTCGGAGCAAAAAAGCGCTCTACGTTATTGTTGTTTTTCCCCCCATTGTCAAATCCGATGAATCGAGTGGCGGGCCGTCTGTAGTGGTGATTACAACATGTGGTACCGGACGCGGTTCGTGTGGAGCTAACGTCGGCTCACTTTTATCCTCGCCAAGGGCAAACCGCCAGACTGATCTTTACAAATTGTAGCCTACTTTCTAACATTTTACCAACTGTTTCGGCCCAACAATTGACAGCAGATTGTCAAACTGTTCCCGACTCACCCTAAAATAAGCCGACCATCATCCAGGCAAAGCTCCAGGACCAGCTGGTGGTACTCCCTGTGATTTCTCTGTGTCCCTGTGTCCGCTCCCCCAGTGCCCCCTGCGTGTCCATTTTTTATGCAGATTTGAAGTTACAGATCTGAGTTGACCTCAAAGCAAAATAGCACTGAGGAAAAGGTCAGGTGATTCGTGTTTGTAACAAAGGTGTGAACTTCTTAACAAAGGTTTGGGACTTTTTCAGTCGTATTTGCAGCAGCAAAAGTGAGTATTTTTTTGCAAAAGCTCCGGACATTTTCGTCTGTGTTGGAAGCAACAAACCAGGTATCATTTACAAACAGTTTGGGACATTTCCCGCCGTATTTGTAGCAACAAAAGCAGAAACTGTTTAAAGGCATTTCCAGGAGTATTTGCAGCGAGAAAGCAGGTTTGATTTAGCAATAGTTGTGGAAATTTCCAGCATTGTTTGTAGTCGCAAATGTGGTTATTTTTACCGAGACTTCAGGATTTTTCCATCCGTGTTTGTTGCGGAAGAAGCAGCTGTTATTTATCAAGAGCTGGGACGTTTCCAGCTGTGTTTGTAGCAATTAAACCGAGTATTATTTAATGAGAGTAAAGGACATTTCCAGTCATGTTTATGGTGACAAAAGTGTGCATATTTTAACAAGCGGTCATTTTGGGTACAGATTTTGGGACATTTACAGCTGACAAAATAGTTATTATACTAGTTATTATTTTACTAGTTTGGGACATTTCTAGCTCTGTTTGTAATAAGAAAAGCAGCTATATTTTAATGAGAGTTTTGGACTTTTTAGCTATGTTTGTTGTGACAAAAGTGGGTATTGTTTGGCAAAAGTTTGGGACATTTTCAGCCGTGTTTTTTGTGACAAAGGCAGCTACATCTTAATTAAAGTTGACGCTCACATTCGCACCTAAAGCCACTGCTCACAACACGATCTGCGGATAATTTAAAGTAACCGGTCGATTTAGACTGATGAAAAGCTCCACAGGTAAAAGAAATATGTGTTTTTCATTTGGGATGAACTGTCCCTTTAATGCTGTATAATGGGGTTGAGGTTTATATTTGAACTTGATTTATTTTTCCACGTTTTGGACATGAAGACACACTCGGTTTGCTGCCTTGAAGTATCAAATATTGACGTGTACGTCCATCTCAACCTTCATTCGGTGCAACCTAATTATGACCACATCCCCTTGAATTATCCTTTGAACCCTGACAGCAGGGCGTCTGTGTAAAGTGCGCTGTTTGAAGCAGATATTTGTATTTTTTCTCGACAACCTTCAGAGAAACTTTCGCCGAGCTCTTCGTCATCTGTGGCCCAATTAGCAAACAAATTTCCCAGCAAACAGAGAAAAAAATGTACGTTTCTTGTAGGTAGATCATTAGCTGGAAATAAATGAAAAATCCCCCTCAACGCTGACCCCGACTGTTTCAAAGAGCTTGTTTTGTGCTGTCAAATCCCCTCGTTGTTTATTAGTCGGGGCGCACTCGGTGGGCGCCGCGGAACCGAATCTCAAATCTTTGCCCCGGCTCCTCGTCTCAAACACATCTAAGCCGGCGAAGCTTGTGATGGCCCTCTTCTCCTCTAAACACAGCAAAAGACCCACAGGCCGAAGAACGAGATGCAGCTCGGTTTGAGCCCAGGGGAGGCGGGATCCGGTCCTATTTGTCAGAGCTTTTCGTCGTCACTTTTCATCGACGGGCAGGCGGGGAGAGCGGCGGGGGGCTCTAATGTACTCGCGCCGTCTTCCTCCCCGCATGAGTGTTTTCTGTTTGGCTGCTGTCACTGAGAAAAGACACATAAGTACTCGCCCCGTACACACTTTCTCTCTCTAACACACACTCTGCGGACGGAGCGATGCGCTCTCGGGGGCTGAGAATTTCCCCCTCTCTGTCTTTATCTGCTGGTAAATGTTGACAGACCACTGAACCTTGATGTCGGACTGTGACAGGCTTAGCTGTTTGTAAAGTGCCGGGCTGAGAAAAAAGAGAAACAAAGGGGCCTCTGGTGTGGTGGTTAGCCATCATGGCTGCTCGGCTCGCAGTGAAAGGACCTCTAACACCATCCCCTGCTTCGCCGCCGCCGAGGCGAGCGCTCGGCTGCGCCCGGGTCGGCCGGCTCGCAGACCATTAGGGAAATGGCTGAAGGGTTCTTGTGTTTCAAACCCGGCTGCACCGTTCAAATTAATGAGGGGATTGTCAGCATATCAGAGTTGATGGGTGTGACGAGCGAGGCCCCAGTACGGATCCTGAAAACAAGAGCGCTCAGGACAAAATTTACTTCAGCGAGGAGCTGAAGTCGCTTTGTCTGTGGCCTAGTTTGGACTTGTGCTGTGAACTTAAGTTTTCAGTTTCAGATGCAGATGAACGCTGTTGTTTTTCCTCTTTTTTGACTGCGTTTTAGAAACACACAGAGGAGCTTTGTTAAAGAAAAACTTCAGAGTTTGTGAGCATTGAAAGCTTTCGAGTATTGATACGTCGTCAGGTATTTAAGGATGAATTCACACTGCTAAGATTTTATCAAAGGTGCAGCTCCTACACAGAAAAAGAAGCAGATTTCATATTTTTTAAGAATGAAAAGCAATCAAAAAACACCTCAAACTGGATGAAAACTAAGAATATGAAGTATTGATACGCTGCAACATTCAAGAATGAATACACAATGCTACAGTTTAATAAAAACTGCAGCTACTACACTGAAAAATAACCAATTTTGCCCTTTCTTTAAGCATTGGAAGCTATCAAAAATCTGCCTGAAATGCATAAAAAATATGAATTCAAGTACTGACTTTTAAGCACTGAAAGCTATAAAAAAGCTAAAAAAAAAAACCAACCTGAACTGGACGAAAAACAAGAATTTGAAGTATTGATATGTTGTGCAATATTGATATAAATCAATTATCAATCTGAGGGTGAAATGTTCCTTTAAAGGAGCTTATTTGTGGCTAGTTAGGAGAGAAATTTATATAGTTGAAGGTTGGAAATCATGTTATTTTTTGCCTGATCTGCTGGCAAAGCTGGTTGAAAATGAATGTTGTCATTATGTCAGTGTCACCGAGGATCTCTTTTTTTTTTCACCCAGCAGCTGCAGTTCAGCTGCGTGTGTCACGGGCGCTCACCTCTCCTTGTTTTATATGCTTCCCCTGCATCTTTTTTTCCCCCCTCTTGACTTCCTGTGGGAACTGCGTTTGTTGAGCGGTCACGTCTGAGCGACCCGCAGATGCGACAGTCCACGAAGACAAAAAGACACAAAGGTGAGGACAGACAATGAGGTGCGGCGCTCGTGGGGCCTCGACCCGCCGGGGCCGCCGAGCTTTGACGGTGACAGCGTCTTCCGCTGACATATCGGAGAAACAATGGAGGCCGGCAGGGAGGATGTAACTAAGCAGATTAAAGAGGAGTCATCGGGGTTTCGCTGAATGAAGATGAAAACGTGTCACACACCTCTGGACTGCAGCTCTGTGGCACAAACACGGCAGATACTGCAGAGAGAAGACTGCGTTTCAGCTGATGAGGACAATTTAAATGTGTCCCTGGTGTCCGTCCCTGAGCTACAGCCTCAGCCTCCTCAAGAAACAAAGCTCATTTTGTAAACATTTTCAGGCATAAAAGTGATAATTTAAGTGAATACTGGGAAGTGAATTAATCACTGCAAAGGTGGAAAACTGCGAGAAGATATGAGCTGACACGTTTATGGATCCATCACCGACAGTGCAGCTTCTCATCCGCTCTTATTTTACCAGTTTCACATGCACAAACATGCTTCTGTCTTCTCATAATTTTCATGCCTTGCTGCTGGTGATAGCCGAGGCTGGAGGAATTTTGCTTTCCGGGTTGTGAGGAAATCTCTTCAAAGTTGGCACAAACATCCACTTGAACTGAGCAACGAAGTGATTTGATTTGGTGGTCATGGGTCACAGGTAAAGTCACTATGACTTTGCTTTTCTCATTCTTGTGAACATGATATCTCAAGAACATCTTGTGGAATTATTTTTAAAAAAAAATTCAAATTTGGCACAAACGCCTGCTTGAACAACGAACTGATTAGATTTCGTTTGTCAAAGAGCAAGACCAGTGTGACCTTTTCTTGAACATTGTATCTCAAGAACACCTTGAGGGATTTCTTTATATTTGGCACAAACATCCACCTGGACTGAACAATGTCCTGCCTTGAATTTGTTGGTCAAAGGTCACTTTCAACAAGTGTCTGTCTCATTTTTGTCAATGCAGTATCTCAAGAAGTCCTTGAAGAAGTTTCCTCAAATTTTTCACAAACGTCCACTTTGAGTCCAGGATGAACTGATTGGAGTTTGGTCATCAAAGGTCACTGACGCTGCTTTGGTCGCTTTCTTTTGAATGTAATATCTCAAGAACAACTTAAAGGAATTTCTTCAGATTTAGCAAAAGTTTCATCTGAGTCAAGAATGAACTGATGAGACTTTGGTGCTCAATCTTCAAGGTCACTGTAACCTTGCATCTGTCATTTATGAAGAACACCTTAAAGGAATTTCTTCAAATTTGGCACAAACGTCGACTTTGAGACAAGAATGAACTGATCGGAAATAAGCGATCGAAGGTCAAAGTCGCAGACATCATGACGTTCTGCAGAAACACTTTCCTGTCCGTTATTTTCCGTCATATCTCAGGAGCAGAGGCGACATTTGGTCAGAAAGTGAGTTGGTGATACAAATCTTGAAACTGTGCTGACTGTGGAGATCTTCCGTGCTGTCGGGGGGGAAGATGAGCGTGAAGCATCCTTTTTTTTCCACAGACGTGGATGTAAACTGTGAGACTTGACTGGTGCGTGGAGGCATACAAACACAGAGCAGTGACTCGACTTTTGTTTTCTCTCAGTCGTGCACGCTGCAGTTTGCAAGAAGACGGCAGATTCAGTGTTTCCTTGTGTGCACTTGACTTTAGTTTGCATGATGAAATGCCTTTTTGTAGAAACATTCATATGCTCTGATGTGCAAGCTGCAGCCACAGATTACTGCAGATATTTTTTCTAGGTTTTGGATTTAACTGAGATGTTGATATATAGTTGATCAAAATAATAGAAATGCAGATTTGTGTTTTAGACACCGATTACCTGTATCCACTTGCAGTTGTGTTCCCTTGCAAATGTTATGTTAAGTCCTGTGTAAGATGGTTTTATTTTACTGAGTGGCCTTTTTTCAGCAGCTATGAGGATAAAAAGTGGATTTTAACAAACTGAGGGAGCAGGGAGGAGTCTGATATGTTTTAATTTTGGATATCTTGCATTGAAATTTGTTCTGGTTCTGTGTGTTTTAAAGTTTAGTGAAAAGGCTTTAAAGTAGAGGCAGCAGGTCCTGTACCGCAGCATTATTGTTCATTAAAAATACCTGTTTCCATCTGCAGTTATCGTATGCTATTTTTAATATTCCCTCAGCGAAGCCACCAGCCTTTTATGTGATTTTGTGCAGAATTTCTGGTGTTTCCAGATCATTATTTTAACATGTAAATTTACACATTTTGTGCAGTAGTGACCCCGCTTGATCTAAACGCAGCTCTCGTGCACCCTCAGTGAAAAAAAACACCCAGGTCTTTAGATAGCTTTCACACCGCTGATTAAACTAAAGCTGAGCTCATCGTTTCTCCTCCACATCCTGAAGGAAGCTGCTTTCTCTCCTCGTCTTCACGCGCGTTTCCAGGCCTGTCCACTTGTTTTTCTTTTTTCTCTCTCTCCCCCCCTCCATCTCAGGGAATTCACTTCACTTTAATTGTTTGACAGTCTTTTCCTGCCTTTATGCCACGGCCGCAGAAGGTGCCGAGGATTTTTCCTCCTTTTTTTGAGGCATTAATAACATTCCGCTCGACTGATTCCCCGGGGCACAACCTCATTATGGCTTATAGGCAGAAAAAATAAACTGTCTGTACCGCCTGGCAGCTTTTTTCCCTCCTTTTCTGCAAGAAATGAGGAGTTGGTGTAAAGTGCCCTGCTTATAAAACAGTCTCCTTGTTGCTAACTAAAACACATGTCCAGGGTGTTATCTGTTTCCGTGACAGACGGTGACTGGCTGCTGAGAGACGGCTGCTGTTGACGGCAGTCTGCACTGGGTGGCAGCACTGTGGGCGAGATTACAGAGGAGACGAGTCGCTGCTGACTTCAGTTGGGGAATTTGTGAGGCAGCATGTAAAAAGAGGCACATTTTAAAGGGAAGATCTTTATTGTAGCTGATGGCAACACTTCACTTTAGCCCCTTTTTTCTATTTAGCATTTATAAGCCCTTTAACAGCAGGTAATAAAAGCTTTATAACACACTACTGCAGTAATGAAAGCAGAGTAAAGGGACGCATTTTCCTCATAGTTTTACTTGAAATGAAATCCCGCCATATTCTCCAACAGCAGATTTAAGCATATTTTAAGTGTTAACATATTTGTCAACAATTAACACGACCTATTTCAGCATCCGTCTCCATGACAACTGAGCCGGAGACGGAGATGGATGCGTGTCAGATTCATCTCAGTGGTAACCGAGCAGACTGCTGATGAATATTTTGATACGGTTTAACCCTTTGAAACCTGGTTCGCCGTCACTTTTCTTGTGCTGCGTTTAGATGCTCAAGCAACTATTTAACCCTTTGAAACCTGAGAGAATTGGGTTTGTTTGTTTGTTTTTAAAATCGTGGGGAAAAAGTCAACAAGAAACTTGAAGGAAATGTCCCATAAATTGCAAGAAATTAGTAGATTTAGAAAATTGTTTGTAAACGAAAAGCTAGGGAGAAATCATAAATCAATTACATATCTAAAATTATTTTCTAGAGTTATTATAATTTTTTAAATAGTTTTTTGTTCTTTTCTCTTGTTTTTTTCACTTCCTTGATTTTCTTTAAAATTAATTAATTAATTTATTTTAGGGAATGGGTTGATAATTTTCAGGCAGTTGTGCTTTTTACTAATTTCTTTTTTTTTCTAAAATTGCTCATTGCCTTCTTCCTGTGTTTTTGAGATAAATAAATCCAGTTTGCCCAGATTTCAAAGGGTTAACGCTCTGGTAAAAGCTCCTGAGTGGACCTTGAGCTGCTGCTGTTTTTATTTCGAAGGTCAGTGATTCTAAAAAATATTACTCAATTTAAAAACCACAATTTGTTTATGGGTTTCTATTTAAATTTCAAAACTAAAACACAAATTATCCCAAGTTTAGGAGAACGGGCGTTTTATCCGAACTTCTCTCAGATCTAAAGTGAGTTTTCTGTGAAGTCAAGTGAACAATTTTCAAAGCAGGAAATCATCTTAGGGTGAAGAAAGCACATCAGTATTTTCATCTCGTACCGTTTATTCAAACTGGAAGCCGGCCAGTCCTCCGCTGCCGGACACGCAGCAGCCTGAGGTCAAGTGCCTTGCCCAGGGGCAGCCGGGCAGCAGGAGGTTGAGTCAGAGAGGACGTCCTCATTGACACGGAGCGGGGAATGTGCCGGTGTAACACTAGAAAGGCCAGACGTGCCGTCGGCCGACGGCGGCTTCGAATTTTACAAGTGAAGTGTTTCAACTTTCAAGGCATCACCTCTGTGACTTTTCGGAGAGCCCGTCGACCTCCGTTGACCTTTACCGCGACCTTTATGATTTAAACCTGCTTCTCCACAAACTCCAGTTAGATCTACTTTATTAAAGAGAAAGAATTTCCTTGTTTTAGTTTACAAAAGTGTAATGAATTTCTTCAGAAAATAGATCTTCATCAGGCACCAAATCCCAGGCATGAAACACTAGTTTTATCCTGGAGCCTCAGGCTGCAGCAACCAGCCAAAAATTATTCAAACAGCAAACACCTGAGACAATAATCGATAAGCATTTCTTAAATAAGAGCTCAAGATCCACAAAATCCAACTGGAAATAGAAAAAAGTAAATGAGCAATGCAAGATACGTGTTTTAATCAGAAAGAGAAGATTATAAAAGGTGAGAGGGAGGAAGATACGGAAACGTCCACTGCAGATTTCATGTCCAAAATGTCAAAATGCAAAACTCAAACAGCCCACACTCCAGTGGGTGACATCATATTAGCTATGTCTATTATTTTATACACCAGTGAAGCTCAACATATGGCCCACGAGCCAAATCTGGTTTGATTTCTCACAAAAGCAAAAAACAAACAAAAGAAGACAATGAGCAACCTGGGAAAACATGACTCAATGAAAAAGTCTAAAAAAGGAAAAAATATCAACAAAAAATAGCACAAACAAACAAAAAAAAATTTTTTTTTAAAATACAAATATAAATACAAATTATAATTCTGTAAAATATGTTAAAATAAACAATTAAGATAATTAGCAAGAAAAACTGTAAAATGTACAGAAAAAAGAAAAAACAAAGAGCAAAAAAAAGTGTAAAAAAATTTTTGCTCTAAAAAATATTTTTATATATACAAACAGAAAAGCTATTAACGGTAAAGAACAAAACATAAAAAATAATTTATTAATAAATAAAAAAATAGGGTCAAAAAAAGGATTGAGCAGGTAGGGAAGAAGAATCCAAAAAATTAGCATTACAAAAATGAAAAAAGCACAAGCAATAAATATATAAATAAAGAAAGAAAGAAAAAGGATAAAACAAACAAATACGTACATGACCTGGGAAAAAAATGTTAAAAAATATATCTTTAAAATACTTTTAAACATATTAAGATTATAATGTATTTTTTGGTATGTATCTTTTTTTTAAAAAATAATTCTCTAAAAATCGAATAATGTATTGCAATTGGCGAGCACCTTTTGCCAAGTAGCTCATTGTCTTTTTTTTGCTGTGTTTACAAAAGTTATTTTGCAGCACGAGAAAAGTCATGTCGATCGAGGTTTGAAAACATGAAATATGAAACTTGATATGTTTTGAAGCGCTGGATTTATTTCCACCCGACAGCAGTAACACAAAATGACTGATCCCATGCAAAGCGTCAAAGTCTGAACTCCACACATCACAATGTGTTGCTGCCTGAACGCACACAGTGATTGAATATTCAATATAAAGCAGATTTATCATATATACGCTGCGTGTACACACTGTCTTTCTGCAGTCCGGCCTTGTTGTACTGTCCCCATTTTAGTCATCAGCGTCTCCGCTTCTTCTTCACCGAGACAAATTCCTGTAAATGTAGATTCTGTTTCTAAAAGCACTCAATTTATATTCATTCAGTTAACTTGTTGGGGAGGAGTAAAGCGTCAATACGACTTCAATCACACGAGCATCCAGGCAAGGTCTGCATCAAACCCGCTAATGTGCCTCCCCAAACAGATTTTAGCTGTTATTGAGTGAAGGGGCTGTAATTAAAGGCAGGTTCACGTCGATGAATATGGGTTATTTAGCTCAAAAGATAATTTCTGGTGATGCTTGCCATAATCCTTAAAATACACAAGGAAGCTGTGCTCTTGAGGGGGAAAAAATATAAATTAATGGAAAAGCTAATGGACATGTTGATGGCATTTCGGTAAACCTAATAAGAATTGATTCTGGGGTTGTGAGAACATTTTCATTCCTCAAACCTCCCCGTGCTTTACATGTGTAATGAACCTGCCTGAGCATTGATCAAAAACAAAAATTGGAGGAGTAAATCTGCTTAAAAAGCCCGACTCCCCCTCGTCTTTGTCCTGGCGGAGGGTGGCCGGCACTTACAGAGGTGCTATATGTCTCTTAAATTGCCTTCTGGCCTTCGTGCTTTTTCCCCCCGCGATGGTTTGCGGGCATTAGTCGAAAGTTTTTCCCGCAAATATTTAATCCTTGCCGTGACTGACAATGTTGTCAGACCTCCGGACGGGTTTTACGCCGTTATTACAAGCGCTCCTCCGTCCGTGGCACTTTGGATTATTCAAGATTATGTTGTAATCCCTTTAATCCTCATTGCATTAAGATTTCAGTCAAAATACGGCAACAGTAAAGTAGCACTCAGAAGCAATGAGGTCTTAAGCAGGCGTCATGATTGGGCAGCCGCCTTCATTTCCTCCCTTCTTCTCTTTATTTATTCTCCGGTCTCTCTACATTGTCAATAAGCTGAGCAACAGATATGTATTTGCTTTTCAGAAGCCACAATGATTTATTCCAGGCACTGAAACCCATCTCCAATCACTGCGGAGGAAAACACATATTTACCAGCTCGCCGTGTCAAAGACAAACCGAGGGGCGGGGTGCGCTCGCGAGCACACTGAGCGCCCGACTTTCCCTCAGCCTGTATCTGGGAACTTTTCTGATGAAATATTTGTCTCCGGCGGCGCGTCCTGCGGTTACTGTTCAACTATTTTTCCCCCAACTGATGTTCTCCTGCTGCTCTATACAGCCCTTATCTCTCCTCGCTTGACTTCCCGCCATGCCAGAGAGCTTCCAGCAGACTCTGTCTGCGTCTTCAAGCTACATGAATAAAACAACCTCCAACTTCCAAACTATGGCTTGTTTTGCCATGTGTCTTTATGTATCTGAAAAAACCAAACAAATCCGCACCGTGCAGCTGCGTGAGTCTCGACAAGATGCAAATCCATTGAAATAAAGCCCGTTTTTGAAATCTCTTTATTTACAAATCACAGTAAAAGCATGTGGTTCCTGATTAATACTCAGCAAAGATCTGATCAGAGAGCTCAGGTGCAGGTCGAGCGTCTCTGTCGCCTCCCGGTGTCTTTAATGAACACCAGATGACATTTAATTAATGCCTTTTTTTAAGTTTTCTAGGAGTAGACTTTAAATAACTCTAAGTGGCTGTTCACACAGCAACGTTTCTTGCATGAAATGTTAAACTTTGGCGTTTTGTTCACACGACAGCTGCGTTTTAGGAGACAGGAAATGCAAACTTTTGAAACCAGGTTCGAGAGGGATCTTTTTTAAAAGCGCCACCTTTTCTGTCACCGTGTAACAATAACAACAACAATAACAACAAGAACAACAACAACAACAACAACAACAATAACAACAATAACGGATGACCGAGCTTTGCTTGTGCTGCTGACTCTACTGAGTTTTTTTCGTTGTCTGTTCTCGTGCGTTCGCCATCGTCTTCTTGTTTGTAGTAACTGCTCTGTAGACGAGATGTTCTGCTATGGTATGTCAACGCAAAGTTGCACCGCCAAATACTACAGCATTTTCGGTTGTTTTTGCAGATCTGTGTACACGAAGACCGTTTTCACAACGTTAACATACGAACACAGATTTTTTTAAAAGCGCGAAGGAAAGACTTTTTGTTTTCAGTAGGGCCGTTCTCATTTTTAAGGTAGAAATGTCCAGAAAACGATACTCTTAATTCGTTTATATATTTTCAAAGATGTTACAGACAAAAAATATGCTTTTTTAATTTCTTTTATTGATTTATTTTTTCCCGTTACATTGATTATTGCCTTCTGCGCATGATTTTGGGGAAAAAAATCATGTTTTAAAGGGATAAATGTGATACATTCAGCAAGTATCACCAATGTTGATCTGGTTAATTGGTGTCAATTAGTTGACGTAAGATTGACATTTTTCAAAAGCACGAAAGTTAAATTAAAGTTGCGCTTAAGAAAAGACAATATTGAATGAGATTTTTTTTATTCTTGAAGACTTTTCGAGGACAAGATGTTAAGCTTGATCTGCAAATGCAGTTCTTTATATTAATGTAACAGATTAGCAGCTATAGTGAGCTCAGAGGTCATGTCTCTGTGTCCTCCTCACTTTTTATCCTGTCCGCTCTCTGCAAACACATTCTCAGTTTCTGAAGCTTGTGCAGAAACTACGAAACAGAAGTCAAGTTTCTTATCCGTCCTGACATGTTTTTACCGGTGCAGAAGAGCTTCAAGGGCCGAGAAAAGGAGGCTGATCAGGTCTGAGGGAGATTTTTAACAGCATCATGCTTAATGTGATCACTGATGCTCCACTGATCCTTCCCCACCACAGAAAAAAAACACGCCTCCTGGAGATGTTCGCTGTTTTTCCCTCCTTCTGCTTGATCTGGGAGACAATTTCTCCGCTTTGTTTCTGGGGTTAGAAACGCTCCGAGGTGAAAGGAGGAGCGGGTACTTGTCGGTGCCGCGGCTCTCGACTTCAAACCCTATAAGATCTCGAGCGCGCCTCAGAGTCAGACTTCAAACTGGCAGCGAGTGGCTGAGAGTAGACGAGCGGGGTGATCCTGAGCGGAGCCGATCTCGTTCTCGCCGTGCGTCTGTGTGTGTTCCTGTCGGGGAGTTTGCATCGACTGGATGCTGCGCTGAGGTTAGCGGGAGGGTCGGGAGCCTGCGGGGCAGCGGCTCGGCGGCACGTAGCAGGGAAACACAGCAACCTTGTCTCCAATAAAATGCTTTCATATACTGGTAACCTGATTTTGAAGAAACAGATTTCCCGTAATATAAGTGTGACTTTTTGTATTGCAGCTCAGTCTCCAGTCAAAAATGTTTGCGTTTCTGCAAACTACAGATACTTCACAGTGGTATGTTTCATAGGCATCATGTCAGTGTTTCTAAACAGCTTTCCAGCTGCTTTTTCGTCACCACATGTGGGTGTTATTTAGTGACCTCTGGCAGTTTTTCTAGCAACTTCTTTTGTCCTAAAATCCTAGAAATGTTCTGTTGCCCTCTGCGTCGTCCCTAATGGGCCAGACCTCCCTGGTCCTCGGCGTCCTCCCTGCTGAAGTGCCGTATCGTCTGTTTTCCAAACTAGTTTAGCTGCAACTCATTTCTGTCATAATGTAATGTAATTTTCTGTAGACTGGGAGAGTAAAAAATAAAACACAAAAACAGGTGAGATGGTAAAACGCCAAAACACAGAGAAAAATCAAAATTACAAATCATGTACTGTTATGCTTGTAATATTTTGGTTTACCAACATATACAAATTTGTTACCATAGAATCAGTAGTATTAACAGAACAGAAAATAATCATTATTTTCACGCATATTTACCATTACAGTGCTTTGAAAATGTCTCAAATGTATAATGGATTAACATTAAAAATATGTTTTTAACAACTAACCTTATATAAAACAAGGAGAGATTCAGCAGAATTATTTTCCACCTGTAGTCGCTGTGCAGGGAGGTGAAACCAGTTTGCTGTTATAGATTAACGTTACGTCCGAAAAGTAAACAAACTTCCATTTTCTCTTTTTAAGAAAGAATGTTAATCGTTAAATAGAAAGTAAAACTGGAAGGATATACTAATTTATTTTATGATAAATAGCTAAAACAACAACATAATTGGGCAAGACGTGTGATATAGCTAGCAGTAGTTTCAGGACCACGGACAGCTCCGGCGGTTTTTTCGTAGAAGCCTCTGCAGCAGCGAGCACACAGGCGCTGTCCGTGGTCCTGAAACATTGCTGAGGAGATTAATAACCTAATAAAGCTTTGTGTCGCAATCAAAGCCATTTTGGCCCTCAATTTCCGCTCTGGACTCACGTGCCGACGCTGGTGGCTTAAATGCAATCGCCAGAACTTAAACGTTAACGTTAAGCTTGAAACAAACTACAGCACGGTAACATGACTTCAACAACGCCACCACACCGAGGATGTAAATCTGTGTTCAGGCCGATTGTCTTATTAAGCCACATATTAGCAGCCATCTTTTTTAAGATACATTAAAGCTTCAAAGTTCACAGCAGAGTATTTATTGATGTATTTTATACCACAGAACAAAACATGAAAGTCGCTTCAGCTTGTGTTAACCACAAATAAACAAAAACACAAAAAACAAAACTGCATTTATCGCTGTTTTGAGTGGGGTCAGTAAGAAATGTTGGCCAAAACTGGCCCCCGATAGCCAGAGTGCATAAAACAGCATCAAAATAGAGTCTGTTCATCGATAAAGTGCCAGTGGAGGATCCCCCGCACCCCCTGACAGAGGCCCTAGTGTCCTAAAATCCCAGGAATGTCCTTAAATTCTTTAAATGTCCAATAATCCTAGAAACATCCTACAATCAGAGAAACATCCTGAAATACTAGAAATGTCCTAAAATACTAGAAATGTCCTAAATACTACATATGTCCTAAAATCAAAGAAATGTCCCTTTCTCTTGGACAAAGGTGGCTGCTGTGGAAAGGTTTGCTTCAGAGGGGAAAGCAGAGAGGTCGACTTTGAAGAACTAAGTTGGGCGTCTCCCTAATGTTGTCGATAAGTTGGGCTCTCTCTTTGGCTCTCGTACTCGTTTCGACGAGCGGGGTTGCAAATACGCTTGTCAGTGTGGTTTGGCTGTGTAGTCGTGGTTGAGGAGTAACGTGCGTAGGCGGGGCTGACCGTGCGGCTCACGTGCTGCATCATGTTGGTTGTATGGTTGGTTCAGCATCCTCCTGCATTATTTGCATTATTTGGAGGATGCATCTTCGATTTGAATATCACCTGTCGCGGAGCCTTTGCTTCGTCTTACTTACGTTGGCGAGCTGTCTCTTGTCTCGGACGTGACGTAGGACATTGAACACGTAGAGACGCAGCACTTGCAGCAAGCGAAGTCAAAAGCACATTACGCCCTCTGGTTCATTTTTCGTTTCACCGATTTGAATCTCAAGTACTTTGTATCGATTTTTAACTGCCTCACAGTGCATCGATACATCCCTCGTTTCAATACGTGAAAAAGTGTCTGAACGCAGCACACACAAACTGCTGTCCATCCAGATTTCAAAGGGTTAACTCAGGGCTAGTTTAATACTAAGTCACTGTGTGGCTTTAAAAATCTTAATTATTCATCTTTGTCATAATTTTTGAAACAGTCGGCGCCTCATTTTCTTGAATATCTGCCTAAAATATACATTACTCTAAATGATTCTGCATCTGCAGTGAAACCGCGTCTCATCATGTGAAATGTTTACTCTGCAGTTACGCAATGACAGTAACACTGCGGGGCTGAGGGATCGGAGCCACCCACACTGAAACCATCGGCACTCTGGGAACTCTGCGGCTCTTTGGTAGATGCCCCAAAGTTTTCGGTGAACTACCTCTTCTCTCTTGTGGCCTTTTGACTTTGCGAAACAGACAGAGCGTCAAGAGTGGACTCCGTGGCAGGATGTCTGCCTGGCTCGCTGGAGTGTGTGTGGGGGGTGAAAGTAGGTTACAGTTTGCTTTTAGGACATGCAGCTAACCCCCTGACCCTGGCTTGGATCCCGCTCCCACACCCCTTCAGCAGCAACAAACACACACTTCACCCTGACGGTCGCGGCCTGCGGGACTTGGCTACCGGTGTCAAAGTGCACGGGCAGCCCGGAGAAGCTTTCACATAGTGGCAACACTCAAACAGCCGCCCGTCCCTTCCTCCTCTCCTTCCAACCACCACCCTGCACATGCGTTTTTCTCCGGCTTGTCCCCAAACTGCGTCCTCACAACGCCCGTCATCATCGTCTCCGTGGTGTCGCAGCAGATGAGCGGCCGCTCTGCGCCGGTTGAGGCTGAAACGCTTTGAGTTCGGTTGAGTCAGAGTTGCGGCCGTGCCCTTTCGCCTGTGGATAACCCGCGTCGTGTTGACAACAGCAACACACAAGTCACTCTGGAAATGTCCCCACGATCACGCTCAAGGGTTAAAGTGACATGAAGACGATCGGGGAGTGTGTTTGTCCCCCGTGTGTCCAACTGTATACAGTCGCAGCTTCCATTTAACTTCCGTGTCGTGATGCGTTGTGCCAGCGTCGTGAAATCCCGCCTCGTGAGTTCCTCCATAATCAGATTAAAAACTTGGCCGTCTTTCTTCAGTCAGGCTGCAACTTTTGAGAGCCGAGGACAGTTTGTTTTCTTAACCCTTTGAAATCTGGATCGCCCTCAGTTTTCTTCAGTTTTCTTGTGCTGCACTTTGACGTCTTTCACAAGCATTTAACCAAACTGAACTGATTTCCTTGAAAAAATAAAAAAAGGCATAATTGTCCTGCAAATTGCAAGAAAATATTAAAAGCAAATTACCTGAAAATTAGCTTTTCAAAAAATATTTCCAGAAAATTATGTTTGAAAATTATTTTACAGAAAAAATGGATACTTAAAATTATTATTTCAGTTAATTATTTTTATTTCATTCACTTTTTCCCTTTTGCTTTTCTTTTTGTGCTTGTTTTCATTTTTATAACTTTTTTAATAATATCTTTCTAATATTTGGGTAAAACAAAATTAAGGTTAAACAAAAAAGACCTGGGAAAAGTGCTAGAAAATAATAATTCTGTAATAATTTTATTATGTAATAATGATTAGAAATATATTTTTCCGTAGATTTTTTCATTTTTCCCTTGATATTTTTCCTTATCTTTTTAAAATAATTTTCTAAATCTATTAATTTTTTGAAAGTCGTGGTACATTTATTACCAAGTTGCTTATTGTCTTTTTTCAGGTTTTTGAAAGAAATTGCATGAATTTGTTCAGCTTTCAAAGGGTGAAAGAAAAGTGAAGTCGCTGCAGGTTTCCTAAGAGTTCCTAATTCTTGTTTTTCATCCAGCTCAGGTCAGTTTTTGATCGCTTTCAGTGCTTAAAAATGATGAATTCTGCTCTTTGTAAGCGTTATCTGATGGGAAATGGAGCAAAAGTGCAGCAGTCGTGCAGCGAGTTTGGATTAAAGGTGAGACTGAGCTCCGTCTGAGGTTCACAGTGAAGGAAAAGTGTTTCTTAAGCCGGCATCCGGAGAGCTTTCCAGGGAGCACTTGCATGAAATGATCGTGATGTTCCCGCCAGCGCGCTCGTGTTTCTCTCCCAGTTTATACGAGTCGCAGTATACACATGCCATAACACAGAAATATTTTGTCAATAGGCATATACAAAGCACTCCTCAGGCCACAGGAGAGCCATGAGAGAGTGTCCAATGTTTTTAAGAGGTCGATTCTGTGTTAAAAACAATGGGCCGTAAAAAAATCCCCTCGCCGGAGCAAAACAGCCACTTTCACCGCGGCTCCCAGGATGAGTGTTTACACATGCTCAGCTGGATCCGTCGGACCCCACCTCGCCGCCGACCTGCGCCGCCGTACAAATAAACAGGAAGGCCGCAGGCACTTGGACGAAGGCCACGCTCATAATTCACCAAAAGCAGTATATTTTACAGAGGGCCGCGGCGCTTTGGTGTGGCTCCAGCAAAAGGAATAAACTGTTAATCCATAAAAAGGCACGCTGGTTATGTGATACAGCACTTAGGTGCCATCTGAAAGCTCCATATCCTTTTAGCGCTGGCCCCTCTGCGAGCAGCTCCGGTTGATTTGGATGGAAGCTAAAGGAGAAACAATAGGGATCATATAACATGGACGTTATGGCTGTTTGTTAGGAGCGTATTTATACGGGGAGCGCGGCACTTCTGAAAGAAGCCGGACACTTTATGGGCTCAAAAAATACAGGAATGTAAAAAAAAACAAACAGCTGGCAGCTCAATGAAGTCTCCACAAAATGACTATTTCCATCAACCGCTGACTGGTACCACATGTCATTTCTGCACGACGCAGAAACGTGACGCCTCTGATTGACAGAAAGTGTTTATCTCGTTAGTGGAAACAATAGCAGGAAATTGCCTCTAAAGCCGACGTTTTTCAGACGCTTCATCTCCAAGCTGAGTGTCTTTTTTTTTTTTTTTTTTTTTTCCTTCATTTAAGACGCCACAAAAGAGAAAAAAGCCGTCCAGATCTCCTCGGCTACACTTAGACAAACGTAGCGAACATGAAAAGCAATCTTCAAAAAGCTATCTTTATCCCCCTGCAGTTTGAAGTGCCGAAATTAAAGTTGCATATGGATGCCATCGAGACGCGAGCCACTCGGGGAGATTAACGGCGACGACGAGGCATCTGTGCATTCCTAAACCATGTGTGTCCTGGTCGCGCAGCTGACAGCGACCGGGGGCCCGACACATCCGCGCAGATCAGGACGTGATAATCTCAAATTGGCTCTTTTCAGAGATCTTTAAGTCCGAGCGGGGTTACATGCAGCCGCGTCATGTGGTCGATGTCATGTGGAAGCTCTCTGAATTATCCCGCCAGTCAGAATCAAAAGCAACTCCTGCCGAAGAAAAGTAAAATCCGTCAGAGTTAATCTGGAGAATCGCTCTGATACGATATCACTTTTCACATAGACGCAGTTTAGAAGTTATAAAGTGTCATTTATTGATCAAAAATAACCTTAAATGTGTTGAAATTACTGTTACAATCTTCTTTTTAGATGCTTTTTAGATTAGCAACAATGTATTTACAAGGTAGTTAATCCTTTATGATGTTAACCCTTTGAAACCTGAGCACATTGCTTTGATTTTTTTCCAAAATGTGGGAAAACGGCAACAAGCACAAGAAGAAGAAACGACCTAAAAATCAGACGCAAATCAGTAAAAAGTACAAGAAAATTACCTGGAAATAAGATAAAATAAATAAATTTAAAAAATGAGAAAAGTAAAGAAGCAAAAATAAAATTACATATAAAGTAAAAAAAATAAATATGTGGCTGCTCCCATGTGTCAGGGGCTAAACTTTCCGTTATCGCTCCATAACACGCCTTCATCGCCAACATCGCGAGAACACGATCAGAGCGCCACTGAGTGGAAACGCAGTTGTGTTTTATCAACTTTTGGAAAATATCCCTCAAGTTTAGCGCCAATCTATAATCGAAACTCTCCGACTGATGGTTTCATGTAAAAACCGAGGAATCCAACGTCATCAGCCGTGTTAGCTTTTCGGGGAGCGTGATGGGTTTTGGCGATATAAGGACGACAGTTGACCTCTGACCTCAGGATGTCGTAGTGAAAATGCTCTCTGTGGTCACTCATGACTCAGAACAGTTTTTGCCAAATAATCTCAAAATGTACTTCATAACTGCTTTGAGAAACATGCGATTAATCAGGATGTTAAAAGGTGATGATGATGGCGAACAAAACCCAAATATTGGTTGCACCTCTGTGACAGAGTGTGAGTGCAAATGTCCTCTGAATTAGGTCCGTTTTGTGCAGCAGCGTCTCAGATCGGTCACATTTTGGACTTGATGACATCTAAACTTTTCTGTTGAGATTTGTTTTTGGGAGCTTTTCCAAATCGAGGGTTAAATTTGTTATTTTTGGCTATTTCTGATAATCATTTTAGCCTCTGTGTGTGTGTCATTTAGACCGAAATGTGGCAAAAAACTAAATATATGCGTCCCAGAAATCCTTTAGAGTTTGAGATCCCGAATATTTCTGATCTGAGGTTAAACAAATAGAGTTTATTACAACGATATTAGCTACAAATACTCTCATAACAGCAGAGACATGAAAATATAGATTTTTTTCATTTAAATTAAAAGCATTTAAAACCAAAATAAACTATAATGCTTTTATTATTGATATTTTTATGAAAGATGATTAAATAAGTGTGTTAAGTGTAAAATAAGTGTTTGATATTTACTTTTCTTTAAACTAATTGTTTTATTGATCAAGTAATTAAAATCTAAATTTTTTTTTTTTAAATCATTAGACTATTTGAGAAACAAATAATCACGGTAGGAGCTGAGTGGTTCTGTGGAGACCTTTAAGTGAGGAAACAGAAAAAACATCCATAACTAGTTTATGTGAAAGCTGAGTAAACTGGCTTCAGTTCAATTTAAGAAATAAATAAAAATAAGCAAGACATTTGTAAAAAAAAAAAAAAAAAAAAAAGAAAGAAAAGAAAATCTGAGAAAATTACTTGAAAAAACACATAAAAAGAAAACAAACAACAGAATGACCTTTAACATCTTTTTAAATATGTGTTTATGATAATCTCCTTTTCTTAGACAGTTGGACAGTTTTTTTCTTAATTAAAAAAAATTCTTTTAATTTAAATTTAAAATCATGCAATTGGTGGAACATTAACTTAAAAAAAGTCGCAAACTGCTTTTTCCCCCTCCTGCTTTTGGAAGAAACTGAACCAGTTTATTAAGGTTTCAGAGGTCTAAATACTTAACCTAAGCCTCTTAAAGCATCACGAGAGAAGTGATCAAGGTTTCAAAGGGTTAAACATGCCGCTGCAAAAAGAGAAAAGTCGTTATGAATAAAACTTTTTTAAGGATCACCTCAGTAGCATCCTTTTAAGACCCCAAATTCAACTCATTATTGGTGTAAAAAGCACAAAAATAACATAAACTGTTGATAAATCCACAATTTCTGACTTAAAAAAACTGAGTCTTAGTAGAAAGTGATACCAAATGTTCTGACCCAGCTGAAGGTGCATTCTGGGATACATCAGGCCATCAGGACACACCGGCCGCGCTGGATATATTTCACAATTAAATATATACAGCACGCTGGGGGGGGAAAGGGCTTACAAAATACACCTCTTTTGCAATATAAACAGGATTTTCATCTAAATTGTGTACACAGCCGCAATAGTTCAGCTGGAGAGTTTCAGGTCTGAGCTCACTAATATGGCAAACAGCATCAATGCGGATATCACTCACGCAGACCCCAAAGTAAATACAGGCCGGCCGCTCGTCCAAGGTAACAATTGAGGTTGTGTACGATTTGATGGAATGCACAAAACCCCCCATTAAACGCTAGTTCAAATATTTATATTTCTTTTTGGTATAAATATAACAGAAAGTTTCACAGTTCTGGCATTGTTTGGAAGGGCAAGGAACCCGCTCGCGTTATAAATGAGAGCTCGGTGACAGGTGGCGATGCAAAAATGAAGAGCGTCGGGGCCCGAAGGTAAACACAGCGCTGTAACAATACGGGCCGATGTGTTTGGAAGCGGAGCAGCGGACCGCAGCGGCGCGGCAGCATTTTTCACGAGGCTGAGTCAGAGTTTTATTGCCTCGGTCAGGCCGTGCAGACGTCCACACAGAGACGCGCAGCTCTTCTGTCCTGGATGGATTTCACTGTTTTCTTCGTCGTCTTCTCCACGTACAAACTCTGCAATACTGCACTGATACGTGTTTAATCTGCACAAAAACTTCTATAATCCAACGTGTGTCTGAACCCGAATTTAACCCTTTGAAACTTCGATTGGCATCAGGTTTCTTGTGTCGTCACGAGCGATCCGACCCTTTGAAAACTGAACAAATTGGTGTGATTTCTTTTGAAAACATGGAAAAAAAGCCAAAAACCAACATGGCAAGAAATGTCCCACAGATTACAAGAAATTTTAACAAATATTAGTCTTAAAAAAAGGGAGAAAAAAATCGAGAATAGCAAATGGGTTTGATTCCTCTTAAAATCAAACATCAACTCGTATCCTCAAATTCAGTCCACTTAAAAATTTAAGGTAGCATGATTACAAACTTTTTTAAGTTCAAACGGCTAGTTTCTTTCTACATTTTATTATTCACTCAAATTTATTCATTTTAGGCGGCAAAAACAGCAACTGTTGAAACAACTAGTTTCTTAAATACCAGGTCAAATCAAAGAAACTATTTATTTTAACTTAAAAAGTTTGTGTCTGTGCTGCCTTAAATGTTGACTTGAAAAAGTTGAATTATTACAGAACAGTCAAATAAAACTATTAAAACGATTTTTTTTGTTACTCAGCGTGTCTTCTCAGTTCATGGACACTAACGCTAAAGTCAAGTTAAACTCAAAATTAAACAACTCAGATTTTTTTCACTGTTATTAAGTAAAACTATACAAGAAAGTTTTCTTTTTACCCCAACTGGTCTTTTAAAATTCAGTCAACTTAAAATTTAAGGCAGCATGGACGCGAACTTTTTAAAGTTGAAAACAAACTCGTCTCTTTTTACAGTGTACAAACCCCCTAAAGAAGCGAAAACTATCCAAATTTTCTCCCTTTTCTGTCTCTGTGAGAATATTCTGACCTTTTAAACTACAAAAACGATCAGGTCTGTCGAGCGAAAACCGAACGGTCTCAGCCGAGGGCCGACGCCCTGACGTCCCTTTTCATGGTGCCCGGTCCCCATAATGAACCGGCGCTGGAAAAAGTGACTTAAAAAAAAAAAAATCCGCCGTCTGGCTGGCCGACCTCGCACCAGAGCGGAGATCAATAGTCGGCGTCTTTGATAATTGCTCGGCGCTTCATTAAAAGCGAGCTCGTGGAGGACGGAGGGCCACGTCACATCAGAGGCCAGATTAAAAAAAAAAACAGAAACACGCTGAGACGTCCTCAGTCTCTGGCCGTGATGGTAAACACGTTCTGATTGGCTTTAGGAGGAGATGAGCGAGGAATCAAAGCCAGTTAATTTGCCCAGTTAGGAAAATCTGTCAGCGCTTAGAAAAACCTAAAGGAGGAGGACGCTGTCGGCTTAAATGTGACGTGACGCGTCCAAAAGCCGTGACCATCTCCATCTCGCTTCATAAAAAAAGCAGCAGAATCACTTTAATCAGCGACTGAATTCTTTCAAAATTAGATTTCATTTGCTAAAAAAAGAGAGGAAAACCGTGATTCTGCTCCGCGCCAGTGAAACGAGGTTCATTAAGGTTTTGATGTGACTGGATAATCACCCTTCAAATATAAGCAGCGCTCGTAAACATGAATTATCGGGGGAGGAGGAGGAAAAACCCAGCAGGACCTCATCGGTAATGCAAACTTTAATACTCCAAGAGCCCCGACGGGCCGAGGTGTAATGTCAGCTATCGATTGATCGGCGCTCGGGTGTCTCAGTGTCAGGCCCCATTGACATTCTCTCGTCTTACGATGGAGGGAACCTGTTATATCTGTTTACGGCCGCGCGGATGTGCCGGGAAATCCTGGTCTCGGCAGCTCTTCTTCTTCTCCCCTTTTTCTGGGAAGCAGTCGTAACGGATCTCGCAGCGTGTTAGCTGCGGCTCGGGCTGTTGACTGTAAGTGCAAAGGCAATTGATCACACCCCCCCCCCCCCCCCACTCTTTCCCGCCACATCCGCGCGGCCGTAAACAGACCCCCCCCCCCGTCCTCTGCAGCAAACACACATGATCACACATGCAAACATGCACGGGACAGTTTCCCCTTACAGACCAGCAGCCGGTACACCTGAAAACTGTTTTTTTTTTTTTTTTTTTTTATATTCTGTAGGCTTTCGAAGGCCGGACCATTTCGACACGTAACCGTTTGACGGCTTTCAAAAGTATATAAACCACTGAACTCCGAGCAAATTGGCTCTTTTTTCTTTTGAAAAAAAAAGAGGAAAAATCCCTGCAAAATTGCAAGAAATTGTAGTTTTAGACATTTATTTTTGAAAAAAAAGTGTCCACAAAACTATTTTATAATTATCGTAATTTAAAAAATATTATTTAAAATTATTTTATGGAATTTTGAACTTTTAAAGCACTTTCTTCAGGTCATTTTTATGTTTTATTTTGGGTTTTTTTTTTTTTTTACTGCTTTCGGTTAATTTGTTGTACTAATTTAATAATAACACAGACTGATTAACTAATTGTGGCAGTCGCAGCTTCCATGTTCAGAGAGATAAAATTACTGTTTTTGGAGGCTGGAAAGTGATTTTTGAATGATATCAGAGAGGAGGGAACTGAAGTCATCGAGTCTTTCGAACTTCTCCTTGTGTGAGTTTCAGGCACTTTATGTCAAAATATCCTGCAGCTGGTCTAAATACCGCTAAATGCAGTTGGTCTAAAATAAAGCTTTAGATATTTTACAAAAGAAAGCCAACATTTGTTCATTAAAAATCACCCAAAAATATAAAGAAAAAAAAGAGCCAACAAAAATTTTTAAATAAAAAAAATCACCAAAATGTTACTTTTAAGACAATATTTTTAAAATAACCGGAAATGTGTCTTTAAAGAACTTTTACAAAATGCATTTTTGCCTTGAATTTTAATTTTTTTTTAAAAATGTCTTTTCTTTGAAAATCACCAAAAAATATTTTAAAAACCTGCATTATTTTCTTTAAAAATTGCCTTTTAAAAAGAAAAAAAAAGCTTTCTTTCAAAATAGAGAAAAATTTTAAATGAAAAAAAATCACCAAAAATCTGCCTGAAAATGAATACCAGTACAACCATGTAAAGTTGTACGCCGCCTCCGTAAATCCAAAGTCAAACACATAACATTTTACCATGATCCCTCTGCTTTAGTTCCCTTCTTCCTTTCCTTTTTTCGCCTCCCCCTCGTCTCCCCCTCCCCCAAATCGCTGACCTACAGTTTATCACGTCACGTATCACACCTCCAAAACTCGCTCTTCATGCATGCACGCACGCCTGCACACGGCGCATATGTATTTTCTCAAAACAAACTCCCAGAGACCCGGAGCGAGCGTGTGCTGTTAGGTGACAAGTCAACGCCGCCACCACGCCCCCCCCCACCCCCCAACGCCCCCCCCAACATGTACAAAAATAAAAACACGCAGAGAGGTGGCGGGGAGCGTCTCCACCCCCCCAGTCCATCGCTCTCAGCGGGGGTTATTGATTGTGACGTGCGCTCGCAGTGCACCTTCCCAGTCGCCTGTCAGCCAGATGCATGCTGGCAGGTCCGCCCCCCCCCCCCCCCCTCCTTGACAGCTCCCGCGCGGCAGGGAGGTTGCAGGGGTGGCGATGGCGTTGGAGGGGGAGGTTTGTCGGGGAGCCAAACAGAGGGAGGAAGACAGCTGGCGGGGCCTCTGCGCTCTCCCTGCAGAAGGTGAACCTCGACCCCTCGACCCCCCGACCCCCTCAGCCTCGCTCTCGTTCGTCGTCGCTACAAGGTGAGGCGAGCTGCCTGCGCGGGTTAGCCTCCGTTTGAGGATCCCCAGGTCCGTCACACTGCATTTTTTCAGCTTTTTCACCCCAAAAACCCCCTCAGGATCCGGATGAACACTCCGCATTAGTCGCTTTTCACCGCCACATTTAGTACAACAACAGACCAGCAAACCCCCCCAAACCTGCGCAGCTTGTTTAACGCCAGCGCCTCCAGAAGGTGCAACCGCCGCGCGCTCGGCGGCCGAGACAGGTAATGAGTTCGCTCGGGGGAGGCCGACGTGACTGCTCGCGTGCGAGAGTGTGAAATTACCTGACACAGCTTTCGTCGGCACAAGGTGCTTCCCCCGTCTGTGCGTTCGCAGCCGTGGGATTTGTACACACATGTTCACACAGAGAGAGCGGAGCGAAGGAGGCGGGAGAGCAGAACATATGCCGCTCGAAACGCTTCAATCCAAAGCGACTAATGTGACCGAACGAGGCTCCGCTGGCTGAAAAGTGTCCCGTTCACGTGAAATACACAAACAACTGCTGCGTGAAGCACGAGTGCTTAAACAGGCAGCTTTCAAATCAAACTGTTGTCAGATTTGTGGACAAAATGATTCGAATTACGCCGATGACGTGACCTTATCTCCCAACGGTAAACCGGGACTCAAGTTTCAAGCATATCGAAACTATTTTGTGTTTAACCACGCCTAAAAATGTGTCCAAATCCTAATCTTGCATAACGTGAAGTTTGCCACATCACTTTGACCCGCTGAAAGCCCGAGAAAACGGCTCGATTTCTCTCGTAAATGCAGAATGAGATCGAAGAGCAACTTAACGAGAAGTGGCCCAAAAAAAAGCATTAAAATTAGTAAAAAAAAAACCAAACAAACAAGAAATTTGTCAGATGAGCGAAATAAAATTAAATTAAAAACAAAAAAATGACCTCAAGAAAGTGCTAAAAAAAGATTTTTTTTTTTTAAATTTTAAACGTAAAAGTAAAAAAAATAATGAAAATACTACATAACTATCACAAATAAACGTGTTTAAAACTGTTACATATTTATTATATATCTAAAGTACTTTTTAAAGTCTTTTTTTTGTCTTTTTTAATTTTCAGGGAGTTTTCTTGAACTTTTTACTAGTTTCTTGCTAATTTTTGGGTCATTTTTTGTTTTTTTTTCTTTTCTTTCTCAGATTTTTTTTTAGGATTTTAGGACGTGTGTAGGATTTTCAAAATATACTACAATATATATATATATATGTTTTTAATTTTTGCACTTTTTTCCTGGTTATTTCCTTGTTTATTTTTTTCCTAATTTTTGGGCCACCTTTTGTTAAGTTGTTAACTGTAAAGGAGTAATGCATTATTAGCTTTATTATTGTTTCATGTTGTCCTTTGGCCCCTGTAGTTTTCTGAACTGTGGACGTACTTGACTGCTCAGGTGAACCTGAGAAGAGTTTATAATCCTCTTTTTATGATAATTTTTTATGGGTTTAAAGTCCCTTCACTGAACTTTTTTAACAGAAAGGTGAACGAGCGGCGGCGGACTGAGAGTAATAACCAGCACGTGTTGGGACGGGCCCCAAATACTAAATGGATCATAAGTAATAATCACCCCGGGGTTGCAGACAATAAGCCCCCCCCCCCCCGCAGTATCTCAATCCATTTGTCTTGGAAAAGGAAATTACTAAATCCAATACAGTTCGATAAAAATCTGGCCTGTCTGGATCGGCTGCTGGAGGATAATGCGGCCTGATAAAGGCGCTCATTTCCGGCCGCGCGCCATCCGTCATCCGGGGGTTGCTCCCCTGGTCAAGCTGTCTGTGCTCCAATGGATGACTGCAGCAGCTTCAGCTGCTCGCTCCGCCGCCGCCGCCGAGGTTACAGGGTTTAGTTGTTTGTGGAAGCCGCTCTGTGCTGCTCGGACCGCAGGAATTATTTATTATTTATCCGCTCGTCTCGAAACGCAATAACAGATTAGACACTTAGTCTCTGTGAGTCTCACTGCCGCCCGATTTTAATGCAGAATCTGAACTTTTTACTGCCGTTATGCGCATTTTACATTATTCCAGGTACATTAACAGAGTATTTATGGCGACGCCGGCTCTGTGCATGGACACGAGGGGCGACAAGGACTCCCGAAATGCTCCGCCTGCCTCACGTACGCCAAATATAGGCACATTTAGCCCCCAAAAATTCTCACTTATTCTTAAGTGCTGTCACTAAGCAGGGCTACTCAACTTGTGCATACATGTTTCTCAGATTTAGGACATTTCTAGGATTTTAGGACATTTTAGGATTTTAGGGTTTTAGGATTTTTTCAGTCTTTAGGACGTTCCTCAGATTTTACAGTGTTTTCGGGATTTTTGGAATTTTCTCTGATTTTAGGGCGTTTTTTTGTTCTTTGTTGAACATTTTCAGGTTTTTTGGACATTTTCTGGGATTTTAAGACATTTCTCAGATGAAGGACATTTCTAGGATTTTAGGACATTTTTAGGGTTTTAGGATTTTTTCAGTCTTTAGGATGTTCCTCAGATTTTTTGGACAATTTTTTAGGATTTTAAGACATTTCTCAGATGTAGGACATTTTTAGGATTTAAGGACATTTCTTAGGTTTTTTTTTTCTTTACTTTCTCTGATTTTTCTAGGATTTTAGGACATGTGTAGGATTTTCAAAATATATTACAAAATATATAAAAATGTTTTTAATTTTCGCACTTTTTTCCAGGTCATTTCCTTATTTTTTCCTAATTTTTGGGCCATCTTTTGTTAAGTTGTTAACTGTAAAGGAGTAACACATCATTAGCTTTATTATTGTTTCATGTTATCCTCTGGCCCCCCGTAGTTTTCTGAACTGTGGACGTACTTGTAGACTTTGACTATCAGCTCATGGCGTGACCTCTGACCCGTGTCGGTGTCTTCCTCTGTCATTTTTTAGAAATGTGAGCATCTCTCGCTGTTGCAACAGTTTTAAGTGCCTCTGGGCTCGAGTTTCGGCTGAATACCTGAGATGTAATGTAACCCGTGACGACGCGTCCGGCAGGTCGACCTCACAGCTGTCTGCGTGTGTTTTTGGCAGGAGGGCCGAGTGAGCTCGGAGCGAAAATACGGTGTAATTTGGGTTCAGAGAGCCACTTTAAAGTTAAATCTCCGCTGAAGGATTCCTCTGAGGTGTTGTCGAGTCCTGAACCTGAACGATGGAAGTCATTGTGTTTTTTTAGGGAGTCCTCATCGCTGTGAAGCAACAAAAGGATTCAGTTTGTAGAAACAGAGCGCAGAAATGAATACTAATCGCCTATTACGATGCAGATTTGCTTAACAAGTCGCTCTCGGCGGCCTGAGGGAGAACAGGAAGCGTCGTCTTTTACTTAAGGTGCTGCGTGACCTCGGCACGACCCGCGATTAAAGAGGGACAAATGTTGCTGCTGTTAATGAGCAAAGAGCAGCAAAGAGCTCGTAAAAAAAGGTGTAAATATTGGGACGCCGTCACAGACGGAGAGAAGAAAGAGGAGGAAATGTAGCGTTAGCAGAGCGGAGCTTCACTTATGCAATTAAAGAGAGAGAGGGAGGAAGTTTGCAGCAGGGAGAATGAAAACACGACGGGTCCTGATGAAGAGGGTCAACATTCGTGTCGAAACCGTCCAGCTCACAGCTGAGTTCAGCAGAGTCGGAGAAGAAAACTCCAGGCGGTGGACGCGGGTCAGTGACAGTGTGAAAGGTGTCGCTCAGAGTAAAATATGTCAACAACTCTGGGATGGATCGCCATGAAATTTGTAACCGCCGATCATTGTGCCCAGAGGATGAATCCCTGTCGACGTTAAAGATCACCTGACTTTTGATCTGGTGCTGCCATCGGGTCAAAAATTCAATTTGCTCAACACTTTATCCATCGAGTGCTCGCATTAGTGAGAGGACTGTTGGAAAATAAGTTGTTTTTTGTATTAAAACAGGTTGAAATCATCTCTCTGCACTCGCAGTTTTATCACTTTTAGGGGAAAATAATAATAAGAAAATAGCAAAGGCCGGAGACGTTCTGTTTTTGGGTTGTCAGACTGTTTGTTAGTCGTCTGTCAGGTGTCGTGTTAATCTCAGGCATGCAAACTTGTTACGTTTTGGCTGTTTTGGATACAAAATAGTGTTGCAGAAACGTTTCTAAGACATTTCTCGGACTGTAGGAACTTTCTAGGATTTTAGGATGTTTCTGGGCTTTTAGTTTATTTCAAGGAGTGTAGGATGTTGCTTGGATTTTTGGTCATTTCTAAAATTATAGGACATTGGTTGGATTTTCGGACGTTTCTTGGATTTTTTAACATTGCTAGGTTTCGGACGCAGGGGGTCAGGAGAGGTCAGTTGCGGATTTGAGTACGGAAAAACGGAAAATTTCCAAGAAAAAATGCGTAGCTTCATAAGGCCCGTAAGTGAAGTAGAAGTGGATAAAAACGCACTTAGAGATGATGAAAAAGTCATTTGCATCGTCACCAACTGTCTTTACTTTGACGTGATATTCATTTTTTCAGTCTGTGCTGAAATGTGCAGTTTTCGCGGAGGTGTTCCTGCAGTCTTTGTTTTAGCCCGTACGGACCAACAGTGAGCGATTCGACTCGAGAGGCCACTCCGGTCACCCGCTCACCCGTCTGATGGCTGAATAATGTGAGCGCCTCAATTCGCTTCACGTCCCCGCCGCAGCATTTCAAAAGACACTTAATTTCATACTTGTTTACGGCTCTCTCCAGAGATCTAAAGTTCAAAATCGCATGCATTTTTAATTCCAAATTAAGCCCACGAAGAAGAAGGAGGAAGAGGGGGAGGGAGAAAAATTCCATGTTCACTTCGCCACATTTTGACAAACATGACCTCCCCTCGCTGGGGTGGAGGGATTATGTGGAACAAAAGTTGGCCCACTCGCCGTACCACGGCTTAAGGCTATTGGGGCGACAGATTAGAATATCTTTCACCCTCTCGGGGAGATAAGAGAGACGCGAGCATCAAAAAACGGTGCAAAACATAATGAACTGGTGATCTCTCCCCACCAAAGAGCACGTGTGAAGTTGAGATTCATAAATCTTCAAAACAGTCATGCAGATTTGTGGATTTTCGTACTCCTAATGCTTAAAAACATGATCTCCATTATCAAAGGTTGGAAAAATCTTCCTGCTCATTGTCTTTCCCCGTCCACTTCACGCCAAAGCCGTCGCCTCCGCTCGCCTGTTTTGTTGCCGTATTTCTTATTATCCCGGATAATTACAAATGTGTCAGACGTGTCAGCGTATGACGTCCGCTGACGCCGGCACGTTGGCGAGCGGCGCGGCTGAAATGACACGGTGATATATCTCACCCTCTCCCGCTCTCAATTAGCTCCCGGTGCTCCAGGTTAATGGAACTTTTGATTGGGGAAACTCGGGTTTCCTGGGCGCCCGGGTGCCTTGTAGATGGGACGTATGGGGTCGACCTCGTCCTTATCTGCTGCCGCAGAGAGCCGAGTTACTCTTCTGTGTGTTTGCTGCTCTGGAGGAGCACCTACCAGTGGTTTCTTGCTAATTTTTGGGTCATTTCTCATGTCGTTGCCGGTTGCCTCCTTCCGTGTTTTTGAAAGAAATCAAGCCAGTTTGCTGAGGATTCAAAGGGTTAAACATCATGAACAACATAAAATGACAAACTCATTTTTTTAAATATAATTAAAAAGCACCGCCAACCAGCAGGCTTTTTATTTGGCCTCCTTTACGTTTTACTTTGACGTTTGTGGAACGAAAGCAGCCTGAAAACTCTAAAAAGTGACTTTGTAATGCATTTAAGGTGCAGCAAAATGAACCAAAACATTTAATAAACCTGACGCTGTAAAAGATTCAAAGGTTAACTTATAATTGCACTAAACAGCAGTTACGGCCTCACACCCGTGTCATCGTTACTCAAAAAAGTAATGGATTACACATCGATCGTTACTTTTTAAGGGTGATGAAAGACATAATAAGCTCCTGCAGAAACTGGTTTTTCTCCAAATCATTACCATACTTTTGCGTTACACTGCAACATTGCCTGAGACTGTTTGTCACATAATTACAAGTTAACAATAATAAAATGTAAAATATGCCCACATTTTAGCACAGAACAAGGATCAGAATAATCAAGACAACATTGCAGTCGGCTCTAACTGCCTTTGAATCAAAGTCTATGAAAAAACATTCTCCGATCTGTCACCTCAACGTCACCGAAACATCCTCTGAATGGCAGTTAAAACGCTACGTCTTAGTCAGCATTTAATCTGACAGAAACATACTTAAAACGTTCTTTGAACATTAGATTAAAATGTTTTCTTGAAGACATTATTACAGCTGGTAGGTAACGTTAGCCAATGTTTTGGGAACGATCTCCTCTAGCTGGGTCTCCATCCATTCCTGCTGAAAATGTAGTTGAGTAAAGCAGAAATATGAACATAAATATCTTATTTTTTTCACAATAAGTAAGTTAAAAGCTTAAATAATACAAAGCAGAGATGATTTAATGTGTTTTTAAGCTCTTGTGCGGCTTTATGTGACTAAACGCAGAGTTTGGAGGGTAAATTATGGCTCACAGTCCATGTGAGCTGCACTAAAAGGACCAGCAGAGAGGAGAGAGCAGCGACTCGGCCTCACACTGTGTTCCCTCCTCGCCGGCTGGGCAGCGAGGTCAGCGAGATTACCGGACACACAGTCAGCCTCGCGCTCAGCATCCCTCTGCACAAACCTCCTCCGGCCAAACAAAAGCCGCTATCAGAGGATGACACGAAACACCAGCCCGCCGGGCATCCGCCTCCTCCTCCTCCTCCTCCTCCTCCTCCTCCTCCTTTTTCTTCCTCCTTCCTCCACCGCTCTGGAGCAAACGCATCACTGAGTTTCACTTTAGCTTGTTTGCGGCCATGTTGGAGGCAAGGTGACAAGAGCAATACAAGAGAAACATTCCCGTAATTTCCAGAAAGAGCTTAAGGTGGAATTGTTCTCCAAAGGGGGGGGGAGTGGGGGCCGCCACCCCTCATCTCTCCCCCCACTCACTTTACCTAACTCCCCCAAAAAAGGGGATTTATCCACACAAACACACACACACAAGCCTCCTGAGGAATGGCTGGCGAGCAGAGGAGAAATGCGCCCTGACAATCTCGCCTTCCCTCCGGCGGCTGGATGCCAGAAACGAGCGCTGTTTCTTCGGAGAGATCTTTTACCGAAGATGCCAGGGATTAAGAAAGAAAAGACTGCAGGACACTGCTGTGTCACCTAGCATTAAACAGCCCTAAACTCTCCGGTTATGAGATACTCTGCGCAAAATAGGCCAGGAGAGAAAGAAGGGAAAGAGAGGTTTTGATTTCTTATCTTTTTTTTTTTCACTCTCTCGCTGTTTTTCCTCCGAGCCCTGATGCCCCCGGACTCCTCTCTCGGTGGTTGGTGCCTTCGCGCACACAAACACGCTGAACGCACGGCCCTGCACGTACACGCAAATCACAATCAGTTTTTCTGGCACACTGCTCATGATAAACGATTATTATGAGGAAAGATGGAGGAATTTAATCAGTTTTGTGCAAAAGATAAACAACTAAAGCTTGATAGTTGCTGGATTTTTGGGGCCTACGCTGACAACAATATATGATATATTGGTTGATATTAAATATGTATGCAATTATGCAATGCACTTATCACTCATTTATGGTTATAAAATACTTGTTACAAAGATCTATAATGGAGGCAGGGTATTTTACAGTTTAATAATACATTTTATTGTCCGAAATGACATTAGCGCACCAAAAAAGTAAATTTAATTGGGAATTTCATTATTCTAAATCACTCTTTTTTTGTATGTTTTGTTAAAAAATAAAATTCTCATATCATGCCTATTAGACAGTATATAAGACGATACGGATATATCTGTGATGGTCTGTGATTTGAGTGTGTAAAACTGACGTCGTTTTGCTCTCTTCACAGGGTTCAGAAGTTAGGAGGATTCAGGTAAGAAAGAAAGAAATCAGCACGCAAACAGGACTCAAGTCAAAGTGAGTAAGAAAAGGAAAAACAATGAAGTTAATAACTGCAGTGTTAAAAGGAGTGTTAAAGGTCTGGTGAGAAAGTTCTCCTTTTTAAAACTGACTGGTGTGTTTTTATGGGCAGGTGCTGTTTGTGTGGTTGTATGTGGAATTTGTGCATAAACTTCTTGAGTGGAGCGCTCTGTATTACTCTGTATGGTATTGTATTGCGTGATGTTGTATCGTTTTGTATCGTATCGCATCCTATCGTATCGTATCGTATGGCATCGTATCGTACCGCACCGTTCCATTCCGTACCATACCGTACCATACCGTAACTTACCGTATCATATTGTACCGCATTGCAACGTATTGTATCACATCGTATCGTATCGTATCGTATCGTATCGTATCGTATCGTATCGTAGGTCTCCAAAGAAATTTGCGATTGTTGTCGAGGTTGGTTCAAATGTAAAATTTCAGGTTTAGACTTCTTGATCAACACGGAAGGAATGAAAGAACAGTAATTCCCTTTGAATCAATCTCTAAATCGTATTATTGTATCGTGATAATATTGTATCATGATCATATCTATCGTATCGTGATATCATACTGAAATAATATTATATCATGGTAATACCCTCTCATAATAATACTGTATCGTGATAATATTTTATCGTGATAATACTGTATCATAATAACATATCGTGATAATTTGTCTCGTGATAATATTGAATCATGATGATATCATAGTATAATATTGTATCGTGACAATATAGTATAATAATAACATCGTATCGGAATAATATGTAATATAATATTGTATCAAAAGAATATTGTGACGATATTGTATCACTATATTGCATGGTGATAATATTTCATTATGGTAACATTATATCGTGATAATATCGTATTGCGGGTTCTCTGAGGATCCCCTCAGTTACTAAAAAATGACTTTTTATTATTGATGCATCTCTGTGCTGCCTCAGTTCTTGAAATCTCCTAATTTCAGAAACAAACTCTCTTTAGTTGATGTTAAGGAAAGCTTTAAAAGTTTGACATGCTTCTGCTACAAATTATGTTGACATGAGGCGGAAACTTTTAGTCTACAGCCATTTTGACTCGTTATATTTCCTATTTTTGGTATTTACAAAATGAGAAGGCCCTGAACTAAATGCATTGCAGCTGAGAAAATGTCATTCTAATCTTTCAGTTCACAACAGTTTGAACTTGAGTTTCTTCACTGCCACACTGCTGCTTTGCCTGAAAAGTGAGTATAGATTAAAAAACAACTTTTACATTTTCTGCATTTTTGCCTTTATTAGCTGACATTTTAGAGACAGCCAGAAAACATGGGGCTCAGAGTATGTCATGCAACAAAGGTCCCCGGCGGCAGGCGTCGAACTGTTGCAGTTATGTTTCCCTAGCAATAGGCCACCAGGATGCCCTAAAAAAAACCAAAAAAAACTTGGTCGTCGCAGCCGTCGTTGCTCCTTTCAAGAAGCGTCTGGTCTTGCATTCTGACAGAAAAGCGGCCAAAAGTTTCCCGTCGTCTTTGTCATCTTCTCGGCCCGCTCTGAATAATTCAGCGTCTGCCTGGTCGAATGCAAACAAACGGAATAAAACATAGATAGTTATGAGGCATAAATATGAACAAACAGCATCTAAAAGCATTAAGGAAACACAGAGCGTCTGGGGTTTGGAGCGACAGATGAGGACAGTGTGTTTGACTGGCTGGACGGAGCCGTTACCCCCCCCCCCACATCCCGTTCCCCCCCCTAATGATGTGTGGCCTGTCAGAGAGACACAGCCAAATTACATTCAGGACTACAAAGCCTTCGTCCGAGGTTTTCTCTCTCTGTGCAACACCCTGCAAAACAATAACTGGGATTCAGCAGCTGCAAATTGCACTAAAATTTCCCATTCTCTCTCTGTGAATTATTAATGAGAGCCAAACCAAAAAAGACAAAAAAAAAGAAAAAGAGAGAAAAGGGGGGAGCGAAATATCTACAGCATGCCCGAGCAGTGGAGAATGCTATAAAGCCGTAATTATGCCAGAGAATGAGAAATGGAACAAAGTTGTCGGAGCCAGAAAAGGCGAGGCAGAAACTGAAACTAAGAGCTGGAAATTTAGAGCTCAGAGGGTGAAAAGAAAAAGTAGTTTTTATTACATATGCAAAACTCCAAAGCTGCAGGATCGACACACAATTAAAACGAGGATGAACAACAGCATTTGCATCCGTCTCTGTCAGGTTCGCTCTGCGAGCAGGAAATACTGAAACGGAGGAGAGGAGGTCAAAATACACAGGCTCTGTTTTTGGAATGAGAAGCATATAACTTCAAATATTTTGACTCTTTATTTTAGGAAATATGGAAAACAAGCCTCTCAGCTTTAGCTTGAAACCGTTTCATAAACTAAAGAATATGACAAAAGGAAAACGGAGAAATGACTGCGGATACGGTTGCATATTTCTCTTGACGGTGGCACTCTTGTATCCCAAAATATGTTACAGTTTAACCCTTATAAACCTGGGCAAATTGGCTTGATTGGCCTGAATTATCGAAAAATTAGCAAGAAAAAAAGTGTTTAAAAAAATTGTAAATAAAATAAAAATAAAAAGGAAAAAAACAGCTTTAGAATTATAATAATTATGTTAAATAATTTAAAAAATGTAATTATTAGCTTTTTTTTCCCTAGCCATTTTTCCGTAGCTTTTTTGTAATTTGTGGAACTTTTCTAATTTCCTTTTCCTCCTTTTTTCTTTTTTTTGGGGGGAAGAAATCACACCAATTTGCACAAAAAAATAATGAAGCCGCTCTGGGTTTCACAGGATTAAAGCAAGACAGTCATACATTTAATGACAAGTAAATAAAATTTACATTAAAGTGCGCGAAGCAACAAGTAACATTCACAGAATAGGAAAAAATATGTAAGAAAATGTACTAAATAAAGACCAAAAAGTATCTCTGTGCATCATTACAAATGTTTGGGGTGTTTTAAGAGAAAAAGAGCGTCAAACTGTCGAGTGTAATAAATGAAAGGTGGATAAAGAGCAACAACTAACAATTATTTTTATTGCTGATTCGCCTAATCTGTCGATTGTTTTCTAACTTTGTCCATAAAATATCAGAAAATGGTGAAAAAAATATCAGTCTGTGTTTCCTAAAGCCCGTGCTGACGTCCTCAAATGTATTTTTTACCACAATCCAAAGTTTCCTGTCATAGAGGAATTAAAAAAAACAAAATAAATTCACATTTGAGAAGCTTTGATCAAGAATTTTGACTTTATTTCTAAAAAATTATCACTCACGCTGATTAATCAAGTATCAAATTTGTTTCAGCTCTTGATGTGTAGACAAATAAATAAAAATGTAACTAAAGTCTGATGAGACAACAGATTAAATATGGAGGACTGCCAACACAGCTGCACTAATACACAAAGCTGATCATGCATTGAATATTATAAAAGTAAATATCAGTAAAAGTACTGCAAAAATACTACATTGCAAGTAAAAGTGCTGCAAACATTATTTAAAAAAGTGTAGTTTTTCTTGAGTAAAATGTACTTTCAAAGAATCAAAAGTAAATGTGCTCGTTGTGCAAAAAAGCTGCAATCAGAGTGTTTAAAATTACATGAAATATTATTTGGTAATTTTTAATAATGCAAGAATTTAGAGCAGATCGGCACGCTGTCTTAAAAGCTCTCTGTAATTTTAATTATGAAATTTTTTTAAACTGACGGAGAGCTTCATTGAGCATATTCAGGAGGTCATTTTTTTGTTTATTTGTTTGTTTCTTGATAATACATGATGAAGATTTTTTGTGCGGATCTCCTGAAACAGTTGTTTTTTATGTGCGTAACATCAGCCTTTCTAATCTGAAATAACGCACCAACGTGAGAGCAGCATTTTATCTTGTACTTTATTTTTGTTTTGGTCGATAAATCTGCAGCATTGTGAAATATTTTCAAAGCTGATCACATGTTTTGATCATTTTACATAAAGCTGGACTTCATTCAGCCTGAGGGAATAAAGTTTGTACCAATGATAAAATAAATAAAGATAAAGATAATAAAGATGAGATAAAAAAGATAAATAAGAAACATGTCGACACTTCAGTACAGTTTACCTCAAATCTGAACTTGAAATTTAAACTGAAAGTTTTGTGCAAATGATGCTTTGGAAAGTTAAAACGTGATTTTCAAGCTCGTGAAAACAAAATTCAGAAGAAAAAAAAGCTTTTGCACGACTGCAGCGTACAAAATAACGGTTCAGGAATCTGTTTACTGTACGTTATTTGACATAAAAGTTGGTGTTTTTAATTAATTCGGCTCCCAGAAGAAGTCAGATTATAGACTTTTTTTTCAAATGTCACTCAGAATGAAATTTAATTTTACATTAACCAAAATTTAAGGAAAAAAACATCACAAAAAGGGTTAAGAACAATTTTATGAGTTTATTTTTTTAAGATAAAACATATAAAATAACCTTTTTTGCTTGTTAAAAAGTCAGAAGATAAGATGATACTTCATTGTACGTTTTCATAGAAATTTGTTTCACATCCACAAGCTCTAAAACGACATAATGACACAAAAACAAATAAAACACTTAAAAAACATCTGTAAGTTCGCCCTCCGTAATAATAAACCGTCTCTGACGCCAACTTGAAATGTTGAAAAAATGTTTAAAATTTTGACATTAGTGCAAGAGACATTTAGTAATTAAAAAAAATCATCATTTATATTATCGTCCTTCCTGTAGCATTTAAGATTTTGAAAGATTGATTTAAGACGTTTTTATGCCACTTAAGGCCTTTTTTTAGACAAATTAATGTAACGCCTGTTAAGACTTTTTAACATGCAGGACCTCCTGAAGTCCAAAATTTCAGTACTGGTCCTTTGATTTGAAACTTTTAGTACGAAACCTTTTTTAAATATGATTAGTCCAGCTTGTTTTTTAAAAATCAAACCAAGCTGGAGTGAGTTTGCTGAAAAACATGCAGACTTTCCTAACGCGGAGATCTGATCGATCACAGTCTGGAAGATGTTGTCAAATAGATGAATTATGTTTTCTGAATAGCACCGATGTATCTGCTTCCAGCAAAGTGTTTTCTCCGGTTTTTATTCCCATCAGGCTGCAAAATGAGAAAATTTGTCTCCTTTTTTTTCCTTTAAATGTTCACATTGCAAAAATGATTAATCAAGATTCGTTCTTTAAATACGTCGTTTAAATAAAAGTCAACTTTTTGTGAGCAGAAGCACACGTCCTCGCTGCTGTCGTCTTTTTGCGCATGTTTGAAAAAGTGCCAGCCAGAGTATCTCCTCTCTCTCTCTCGCTCACACACACACACACACACACACACACACACACACACACACACACACACACACACACAAGGTTCGACTGAGGGCCTGGCATGGATCCTCCGCTCACAGGAGGCAGCGGCGTCCCTCAGGGATCCATAACCAACCAAATAGCTCTGAGAGAGCAGCTAGCTCGCCCAGCTGGGCCTCGGCGCTCTCTCACTCTGTGTGTGTGTGTGTGTGTGTGTGTGTGTGTGTGTGTGTGTGTGTGTGTGTGTGTGTGGGAGGAGGATAGCAGACCAGATGACACAGGCGACTCCCAGCAAACTGTGGGCGACACGATCACCTGATCATGTTTGAGTTTGATTGTAAACTTGGAACATACAGTTTTGTCAAAAGTATGTAGACACCCAAACACTGCACCCACATGTGGTTGTTAACCCTTTGAGACCTGAGCAAATTGGCTTGATTTCTTCTTTAAAAAAAAAAACATAGGAAGAAGGCAATCAGCGACAAAAGGGGAAATTACCCCAAAAAATAGTAAGAAATTAGTAAAAAGTACAAGGAAATTACTTAAAAATTAGTTAAAATAAATAATTAAATTTTTAAAAAGTAAATGACCTCAAAAAGATGCTTGAAAAAATTACAGTGGTTCGGTAACATTTTTTTAATGTAATTATGATTATTACCTGTACATAAATTTTCCCTTTTTTCTTTTTTTCCCCTGACATTTTCCTTTTTTTAAAATTAACTTTGTAAATCGACTAATTTCTTGCAATTTGTGGAACATTTCTTTGTCTTAGTCTGCAGCACCAGAAAAGTGACAGGGCTCCAGGTTTCAAAGGGTTAAACATATTTACGCTGCCAAAACAGACTAACCTCCTCGGGTTTCATACTTTTTATTTTCACAACAAATTGAGAAAACAATGCAGTTCGTTTTTTTATATGAGAATATTTTCACGTTGTAACAGGAAAGAGGCAAAAATATGCAAAATGATTGTATTCTGTAGCATTGAGGGTGTCTACAAACTTTTGGCCATATATTATCTGTGACCTTTTTGTAACTTCTTTAGATAAAATACTCAAACATTATTTATTAACAGATGGTAACAGGGTCTATTTTTTACTCACAAAAATCAGGCAGCAAAGAAAATCAGTGTCCAAAAAGAAAATGTTTATTTTCCTTTAATGTGACGCAGAAACAGTTAATTCAAATGCTTTACATGAATCGATACAGTGAAAAAATAGTTTATGCAGAGCGACATGTTTTATCATTTCAACCAAATCTGGACACCAAAGTTTAAAAGGAAATCTGCTTTTTTGTGGGAGAATTATTTTTATTTATTTATTTTTTGCAGAAGATTTGAAGATCTCGACTCACAGGTCAGATATCTTTAGTCAGTATGTGATTTGAGATTTCATTTTCAAGATTATAATGTGAAGAAATGTTATATTTGAGGCTCCTGATATAGATTTTCTTCACCTTTTGTGTCTTTTTTCTGCAGGAAACACGACGCTGCTCCGTGGTCCCACAGTGGAGGCGCATTTTCACACTTAAAATATGTAAGTTAAACTGACATTTTACCTGCTATCTTCACCTGGTCGGGGTTAAAGGTCGTGTGTGTGTGTGTGTGTGTCTGTCAGGATTTTAAAAGCCTCGGTGGATGCTGCTGCTGGTTGAGTCAGATTTGCGTGTTTCGTGGTGCTGTTCTGCCCTCTGCTGGCGGATGAGAGGACTTACAGCTGAAGGTTTGGATTAAATACTCCTCATTTTTTTATGGCATTTAGAGAAAAAACAATTTATTAGTTTAGAACTACGTTTATTGCAGGATTTTTTTAAATATTTTTTAACATATTGGTTTTTAAAGAATACTTCACCCCCAAATGACCATTTCTGTGTCAGTTATCACCACGTGTTGCTTTGAATTCATGAAAAAAAAAGTTTTTCTCGCACGACTCCATAATGAACAAAGAATACAGAAACAGAGGAAATGTTGCTGAATTGAAGTCACAGGGGTCCACGTTTAACAAAAGAAAACTATATCAAACAAAAGAACCATATCCAAACTCAGTACAATCTCATTTTTATCTGAAGCATGATACAGTAGAAATACTTTATGCATATTGGCAAAACTAAATATATTACTTTGTTAATTGTGTTTTTCATTTGCAAACATTGTGTTTGTTCGTAAATCGTGGGAAAATTGTAAAACATGTTTTGTTTTTTGTAAAGTTTTAACAGGATATTCCCTCAAATGTTTTCACTTTCAAATTTCGCTGTTTTCAAACGACAGATCGCGCTTTTTTATTTTCGTTTGCCGTCACTAAAACACAGTTTGGCAGCCCTTTTCTTTCTCTCTCTTGCTCTCAAAACTTAAACTGAATCAAACTATAAAACTAAATATAAACCAAGATTCTCGTATTGCATTTCCTGTTTCCTGACTGAAATCTCTTCAAAAACGTATTTAGTGCAGAGTTTGTGCAAAAGCAGCACCGTAATGTTTCTTTTATTGTATAAACCGGCCAAAATAAACTGAGAGTAAACGGTAAATCTAAGCAGCGCTGTTACAGAGTTTCTCTTTTCTCCCTTCAAATGTTTTCAAAAACGTATTTTACCACCTTTGTTTCATCCTTCTGCTTCATAGACAGCCTAGTTTTCTGAAAAGACCGTCCTCACTGCAGCCAAATACTTATTTATGCACGCTCTCTGCAAAGCCAGACTCCACTGAGGAAAACTGTCATTTAACCTCACTGAAAACAAGAGCTGCTGCTCCGCTGCTGCCTCAATCAGATAGTTTGTTTGTGTTATTTTGTGTTTTTGCTCTTTTTAAGGGTTAATTCAGGTGCACAAAAGTCACACAATAACACACACAAAGTGAAAGATCGAGGCAGCGGGAGACCAGCAGCTCCAGTGTTCAGCGAGGTAAAATCACTGGTTTTGTCAGTGGAGTCTGGCTTTGAAGAGAACAAACAAGTTTCACTCGAAGCGCGCGAGAGAGTTCATAAACAGATGTTTTGATATAGTTTTGCTGTCGTTAACCCTTTGCAAACTGGTTTGATTTCTTTTAAAAGCATAGGGAGAGAAGGTAATGTGCGATTTAACACGTGGCCCCCAAAAAAGCAAGAAATGAGTCAAAAGTTACAAGAAAATTACTTCAAAATAAGCAAATAAGAAAAGTTAAAAAAAAAAAAATACGAGAATATTACCTGACAAAAAATGCATTTTTTTTCTGTGCCACAATTTTAAATATATATTCTAATCATTATAAATATATTTTTTGTACATTTTCCCCTAGTTTCTGATCATTTTCCTCTTTTTTTAAAACTAAAATCAGGTCGTTTTCTTTGTTACCTTTTACAGGTTTCCTGCATCTTGTGGGACATTTCTTGCCGAGTTTCTAATTGCCGTTTTTTTTTTTGTCTTTGACAGAAATTAATCTGATTTTCTCCGGTTTCAGAGGGTTAAACGTGGACTCGTATGACTTAAATTCAGTGAGAATTTCGTCCTGATTTGGATTTTTTGTTCCCCGTGGATGAATGCGAGAATTCAGCTTAACACGGGGTGACTAAATATAACTGATATAAAACGATCATTAGTGGGTTTAAGTTTTCCTTTAAATCGTCTCAAATGTTTTAGAAATCAAACTCTCCAGAGTAAATATTTTTTGTTAGTATTAATGTTACTTACTACAACCTTTTCAAATTGTTTCTTTCAGTATGCGTTTTATTTTGTCTTGGAGAAAGATAAAATAACTTGTTTTTATAAAATGTTTGGATTATCTTGAAAGCGAGCGACACAAATATGTGTGTGCATGAACCTGTGTACAGTGTGTGTGTGTGTGTGTGTGTCTCCCGTCACTCCCGTCTCCTCTTCCTCGTCGTAGTTCAAGGTCGCCGTGCGGCTATTTCTAGCTCGTCTTCACTTTGATTCGTGTCGCAAAATGACAAGGTAACGCAACTCGGGGGGTCAGCTGTGTTACAGGAATGCTTCCACAGATCGGGAAAGAGGAAATCAATCCTGCCTGACAGTGTCTTCAGGATACTCCGACCTGACTGGACCATGACAACTGCACACACACACACACACACACACACACACACACACACACACTCAGGAGCGTGTAGAGATAAACACTTAAACGCACACAAACAAACACATGTAGTACACACAAACAACCAAATATAGCACACGCGCTTCAGCTGTCTCTCTGTCTGACACGGACGACCCCTGTCAGCTCCGGTTTGTCTGGCGTCTTGTCAAGGTGCATCAGAGAGACAAGGTGGCGGCCAAAAAGTTCATCAACAACTAACCGCTGCCGAAAAGTTGGGCTCAGATTAGATGGAGATCAGTGTGGGTGAACTGGCTGTTCACACCTGCTGTTAATGTTTCTGAATGCGTCTTGAGATTCGATTGCTCGGACCGCGATCGGAGGTCGTCCACATTTTTTCAGCCGTGCGCGCTCATAGACATACTATACACGTGGATGCCGCCATCAACGCAGCCGCCATCCTGCGTGGGCGGCAGCTGTGCTGACTTACTGCATTAGTCAGTGGAGGCAGAAATCTCTCAGTGATTACACTGAGCTGTTTGATTCAAACTTTCTGTTGCTGCCTTTACACAGGTGAGACGCGGCGCTGAAGGACTGTCTTTGGAGCCGCTCACCTTCACGGGACAACGAACGGTAAATCCAGCATCCGCCTGCAGCTGCTACACGAAACCAAAACGGCTCATCTTGTCAAAGGTGAGTAACGTTATCTGTGTGATGCTAAGTCTGCAGTCGCCTAGTTTTAGCGGTGTGCTAGTTTTTGATCTGTCTTCTCAACGTAATGCCCCAAAAACTTAAAAAATTTGCTTCAAATTTGGCACAAATGTTAGCTTAAAGTCAGGAATGAAATAATTAGATTGTAGTTGTCAAAGGTCAAGGTCACTGTGACCTTTCTTCCATCTCATTCTCATTGATGCGATATCTCAAGAGCACACCTTGAGAGATTTTTTTCAAGTTTGGCACAAACATCCACTTGGACTCAATGATTAACTGATGAGAATTTGGTGGTCAAAGGTCAAGGCCACGGTGAACTGTCCACCTCTCTCTCTTGAATCCAATATGGCCTTTAAGGAATGTCGTCAAATTTAGCACAAACGTCCAGTTAGACTCAACAATTGATCCTTGGCGGGAAATTATGGTTCGTTACAGTCGCTCTGATGCCGATTATCCCAAGTAAGAATAAGTAGAAGCATATAAAAATATGAATATAAAAGCAGAAATACAGTAATAGTAAACAATTAGCACTAGTATGTAAATATTTAAATATATTAAAAAATATTGTATTCAAAGTGAATAAAAATATAAATGTAAAGAAATACGCTAACTGACAATTAGCACCAGTGTGTGAATATTTAAATAAACGTTAGGATAACGATGATAGTCATAATATTAATAATAATAACAAGCATAGAAATAAAAATTAAAAAACTAAAAATGTGGCCCAACCTGCTTTACAACAAAAAAATTACATACACAGAGTGCGTCACATTAAAAGACAAAGAAGACATAATAATGAAAATAAAAAATGATCAGATAGGATAAAGTTTTAATTATGGAATTATAATATAGATAATGTGCTGAGTGTGTAAAATATAAAACTGAGCCTTATGCAACAATGCGACGTATAAAACTAGTCTGTAGGTGAGTTCAAAATATATATTTATATAATATATAAAAATATGTGCACTGAAACAATGAACAGAGATATTTTGGCCTTAAGTAAAGAATTCAAAACAAACTATGACGATATTTCATATCCAGATAAGATGAAGAAACGATGACATCACATATCCAAAAATACTTTCGTGGCCGTTAAATTACGTTTTAGTTTTCTTTGCATCGCCTGCTCCCTCCGAGGTTGTAATATGTGGTGTTTTTGTGGCCAAACAACGCCTGCGAGCGCTGATAATTACAACAGGGCCCGTGGCTGCGTGTACCCGGCCTCCCTCCCTCGCCTGTCTGGAAACACTCGGGCATTTGCGGAGGACGGTGGGAGGGTCGCGCAGGGGTTGCGAGGGGGACATATTTCTGACGAATGTGCCATCTCCATAATTAGCTCAGAAGCAACATATGAAACATTAAACACGCCAGGCGCTGACGACAATCAAAACATTTCATTTGTTGTCAATTATTCATTACTTTGAAGGTTCTGAAGGGGTCGTTAATATGGAAATAAGCTTGCGATGCTAACAAGGTTGTACTATCTGATTCCAGATCATTTGAGCACAGAGCACCCCCTCCTTTCCTTTTTTTCTTTTAGGCTAATATTTTGCCTTTTCTGTGGCTTTCACTGGGATTTTTTCTCTTTTTCATTGAGCTTGTTCTTCAAACAACTGAGTCAAAAACAAGCTGCTTTTATCCACTTTATTAAAAGTATTTGATAGATTCGTTTGATAGCTTCATGTTCAGCTCGGGCTCAAATGAAGTTAAACCACCCAAAACTAATGCAGTACATTGTTTTTTTTAGTTTCCCTTTTGCACCTGGCTTATTAACGTGTGCTTCCCCTCAGTGGCTGTCATGCCAGACCCGCCAAGAGAGCGGCCACTAAAGGTCCCCTGTCTGTAGCTTTTCACGGTTTAGTTCCCCTACAATTAATTAACGGGATGAAAAGTCTCACGCAGCAGCTCACCGCTGCAGCTACCTTTGCCAGCTGTCAAATTGGAGAGACGTGGACTGGAAAAATAAGCCTGAGACTGGGGCTATTTAAAGTAATTAGTTCTGATGCATGCAGCTCAGTCCCTATTACCTGTCGACTGCGTCGTTCGGTTGAGTTTGTTGCCACAAATGATGGAGGGGTTAAAGTCGAGGACCCAACTGGAAATGTTTTCCAGAGGAAAAATGTTAAAAACCAAAAATCAGGGGTGAAATTACGTATTTTAAGAGTCATGTGACTGACTTGAAATTTGCATGTGAATTTTTAAATATTTGTATATGACATTTTAATAAATGTTTCAATGACTTGAGACATTTCCCTTGTATTTTTTGATGATTTTTTAAAAATTACTAAGTGAGAAAATGTGGTTTTCTTTTTTCATGTGTAAGTTTTTTGTAACTGTTTCTTTTTGTAATACTCATTTTGACCACAAGAGGCTGAAGCGCACCACCAGGGAACTGTTCATTGCAAAATCTAACATCAACAGTAAGGGCGAGCATTCAACTGTTGGGCTGTGTTCCTCATTATATGCAATGCTGATTTAATCAGTCACTCTGAATCCCCACTCTGGCCCGTCAGCTCATTTTTGATTGTTTCATATTTCACAGAGATGTCCACATTTGACTTGTGTGTTCAACAATTTAATCCTAGAGGTCTGAACTGACTGAGGGGGATGTTAAAGGACTGAGAGCATTGTAATTGCAGTATTCAATAAATATATGATAACCATAGTTATTTATATTGCCAAAGTTTCCAAATGTCCCACTGACAATACACAAACATACTGTAATTACAAATATTATCCACAGCAGATGTACACACTGACCTAAAGCAGAGGTTACCACGAAGCCTTTCTATGAGGAAGGCAGCCCAACAGTTGAATGCTCACATTATGCTGGAGACTGCTGGTAACTACTACCGTTGATGTTTGATTTTGCAATGAAAAGTCCCCTCATGATGCAATTTAGCCTCCTTTGGTTAAAATGAGCATTACAAAAATAAACAATTTAAAAAATTAGCCTAGTTTTCCTCTTGTAAATAAAAAAAAATGTTTTTCTTGCGCGTTTTGATTTTTGGGGGAGAAAAATAAAAAGAACAACATGTATGGCAAACAAATTGCATTAAGAAATGAAAAATAGTGAAGTGTCAAAAAAGTTATAGTATAGTATGTTGAAAAATGACAAATTTTAAATGCTCCTAAAAGTGACTGAAAACAACATAGAATAGCTTCTATAGATGCGTCATAGTATACGAAGTGGGAAAAAAGGCAAAAAAAACCCAAACCTAACTATTTAACATGGTAAAAAATAGCCAAAAATGGCTGAAAACCACTTAGAATGGCTTGTAGAAGCATGGAAATAAAGTGGAAATAAAGGTCAAAAAAGACCAAAAACGTCATAAGTTAGCATGTCCAAAAAATGGCGTCAAAAGCAATACTATAGTATGGCGAAAAAAGTCAAAATTTGACCCCTCCTAAAAATGGCTAAAAATTATATAGAATAGCTTGTAGAGACGCGTAATAATATACAAAGTGAAAATAAAGTCCAAAAAAGGCCAAAAACCTCATAATTTAGCATGTCCAAAAAATAGCGAGAAAAAGGCAATACTATAGTATGGCGAAAAAAGTCAAAATTTGACCCGCTCCTAAAAATGGCTAAAAATGATATAGATTAGCTTGGAAAACAAAGTGAAAATGAAGTCCAAAAAAGGCCAAAAACCCTCATAATTTAGCATGTCCCAAAAATGGCGAAAAAAGCAATAGTATAGTATGGCAAAAAAGTCAAAATTTGACCCCTCCTAAAAATGGCTTAAAACCACTTAGAATAGCTTGTAGAAACGCGTTATGGCATACAAAGTGGAAATAAAGGTCAAAAAAGGCCAGAAAACCTCATAATTTAGCATGTCCAAAAAATGGCGACAAAGGCAATACTATAGTATGGCGAAAAAAGTCCAAATTTGACCCCTCCTAAAAATGGCTGAAAACCACTTAGAATAGCTTGTAGAAGCGCGTTATAGCATACAAAGTGGAAATAAAACTCAAAAAAGGCCAGAAAACCTCATATTTTGGCATGTCCAAAAAATGGCGACAAAGGCAATACTATAGTATGTCGAAAAAAGTCAAAATTTGACCCCTACTAAAAATGGCTGAAAACCACTTAGATTAGCTTGTAGAAATGTGTTATAGCATACAAACTGGAAATAAAACTCAAAAAAGGCCAGAAAACGTCATAAGTTTCATGTCCAAAAAATGGCGACAAAGGCAATACTATAGTATGGCGAAAAAAGTCAAAATTTGAGCCCCACTAAAAATGGCTGAAAACCACTTAGAATAGCTTGTAGAAATGTGTTATAGCATACAAACTGGAAATAAAACTCAAAAAAGGCCAGAAAACGTCATAAGTTTCATGTCCAAAAAATGGCGACAAAGGCAATACTATAGTATGGCGAAAAAAGTCAAAATTTGAGCCCCACTAAAAATGGCTGAAAACCACTTAGAATAGGTTGTAGAAGCGCATTATAGCATACAAAGTGGAAATAAAACTCAAAAAAGGCCAGAAAACGTCATAAGTTATCATGTCCAAAAAATGGCGACAAAGGCAATACTATAGTATGGCGAAAAAAGTCAAAATTTGACCCCTCCTAAAAATGGCTGAAAACCACTTAGAATAGCTTGTAGAAGCGCATTATAGCATACAAAGTGGAAATAAAACTCAAAAAAGGCCAGAAAACGTCATAAGTTAGCATGTCCAAAAAATGGCGACAAAGGCAATACTATAGTATGGCGAAAAAAGTCAAAATTTGAGCCCTACTAAAAATGGCTGAAAACCACTTAGAATAGCTTGTAGAAGCGCGTTATAGCATACAAAGTGGAAATAAAACTCAAAAAAGGCCAGAAAACGTCATAAGTTAGCATGTCCAAAAAATGGCGACAAAGGCAATACTATAGTATGGCGAAAAAAGTCAAAATTTGAGCCCTCCTAAAAATGGCTGACAACCACTTAGAATAGCTTGTAGAAGCGCGTTATAGCATACAAAGTGGAAATAAAGTTAAAAAAAGACCAAAAACCTC